>NC_060158.1:11161523-11179023 GCF_021292245.1 Micropterus dolomieu
ATGGCACCCCAAACCATCACTGACTGTGGAAACTTTACACTGGACTTCAAGCAACGTGGATTCTGTGCCTCTCCTCTCTTCCTCCAGACTCTGGGACCTTGATTTCCAAAGGAAATGCAAAATTTACTTTCATCAGAGAACATAACTTTGGACCACTCAGCAGCAGTCCAGTCCTTTTTTTCTTTAGCCCAGGCGAGACGCTTCTGACGCTGTGTCTTGTTCTAAAGTGGCTTGACACAAGGAATGTGACAGCTGAAACCCATGTCTTGCATACGTCTGTGCGTGGTGGTTCTTGAAGCACTGACTCCAGCTGCAGTCCACTCTTTGTGAATCTCCCCCACATTTTTTAATGGGTTTTGTTTCACAATCCTCTCCAGGGTGCAGTTATCCCTATTGCTTGTACACTTTTTTCTACCACATCTTTTCCTTCCCTTCGCCTCTCTATTAATGTGCTTGGACACAGAGCTCTGTGAACAGCCAGCCTCTTTAGCAATGACCTTTTGTGTCTTGCCCTCCTTGTACAAGGTGTCAATGGTCGTCTTTTGAACAGCTGTCAAGTCAGCAGTCTTCCCCATGATTGTGTAGCCTACAGAACTAGACTGAGAGACCATTTAAAGGCCTTTGCAGGTGTTTTGAGTTAATTGGCTGATTAGAGTGGCACCTTTTCACAATATTCTAATTTTCTGAGATACTGATTTTGGGGTTTTCATTAGTTGTCAGTTATAATCATCAAAATTAAAAGACTTGAAATATATCAGTCTGTGTGGAATGAATGTATACATTTATACAAGTTTCACTTTTTGAATGGAATTACTGAAATAAATCAACTTTTTGATGATATTCTAATTATATGACCAGCACCTGTATTGTGACGACCTGTGGGGTCATGTGTGCTGTGTGGCCTATTTCTCTCTTCCTTGTAGAGGAAGAGCTGATTGTGGTAACTCTGGGCACCTGGGCTAATTGCCCTGTAGGCTATTTGTAACTCTGTCTTCTCATTCAGGAGGTCGCTGCTGGACCGGAGACAGACCTCCCTGCTAACCCTCTGTTTTCCTTCACAGGTTCCACCTTTTCTTTGTTTCAGGATGCTGTTTTAGTTGTTGTCATTGTTTCTTGCACATTACAACACCCTTACACACATTTTCCATGCATCCATCATCCTACCCTGACCTGACTGAAACCACTGATGTTCATACCCTATACTTTATCACCTTTACTTTGGCACCAGCCTTAATTTGGTTCATTTTGGTTTAAATAAACATATTTTGATGAGCGTCTACCATGGTGTGTCTCCCTTTTGTTGTGGCCTTCTGAGCCAGGTAAGAACAATATCGTATTACGGCCACAGGCTTGAATTAAAATTAAAAGTGAGCCAAATTGCAACCACCTCAGACAATTATCACATCAATACTTAAAAAAAACATGCTTAAAATAAGACAAACAATATAGGTAAAAATCTATACAAACATATGAAAATACATTAAAAAATAGAGAAAATGTATAAAACATTAGATAACAATGTAACACAGAATATACAATGTTATTAAAAAGAGAAGTTCAAATAGGGGACAGCGAAGGCAGCTCAGACAATAACCAGTCTCATATCCAAACCGGAAATATCTTCATAACCTCGAAAAAGAAAAAAACAAATCAAAGAAGAAAAGAATATGAAGAAAATAGCCAAATATTAGAGTGCTTTTGATTATTTACTCAATATCCTTTTCCTATTTCATTTGTATTCTATTGATTTTTATATATTAAATTACTTGCCTCATTTTAAGGTTGTTTTAAATCAATTACTTATGTGGTAATTGTCTTAGGTAGGTGCATCCTGTGGCTTTAACATTAAGCTGTCATTGTTTCATATTGGCCAAACATTGGTCCATGAAAAATATTTCTAATAAAGTCAGTAGTCAGTTCAACCTATTCTTTCACGAGTTAATTTTACTACATACCTCTCTATAAGTGTTCATTGGGCACCACTTACTTTATAGTGGTTCTCAAACTTTTTCTGTCATGCCCCCTTTCTAAAGCCAAACAAAGTTCATTCCGCCCCACCACAGTGAATGTGAATTTCATTTTTATCAGTCATTAACAACACAGGCAATTGAACTAAATAAGATTCAGGTTAGCAAAACAGCTTTGCTAGTATCAGATTTATTTGCCAGGTATGTTTACGCATAATAAAATCAAACACAGGTTACAGTATAGAGAACACCTATATTCGCAATATAAACAAAAACAAAATAGGCAGCTTGCTAAATAGTGCAGTGAGCAGAGCACTTCTGCTTGTTTATGTCACCTTAGGTGCACTTAGGTCTGCTCTATATCTATATCTCTATATATCTATCTCTCTCTCCCTCTCTCTCTCTCTCTCTCTCTCTCTATATATATATATATCAGTTCATATAGACTTTTCTCTGACCTTAAATATGTGATACACACAAGGAAATGAACACAGATATACACAGTCACGCACACACAAGTGGATTAACACACACACACACATACAGATGATCTAACTGATAGACACACAAAAAGTAGAAGCATTTTACCCAATGATGGCAAATACGAACAACCGTACAAAGATGAACGGATAAAATCCACACAAACGCAGATATGTATAAAAAAAATATGCACCGGAGAGAACACACATCCTCTTCTCTTTGAATATTCATTTTCTTTCACATGCAAAGTAGTTGCACTGGGTCTGGAATGTCACTTTTGGCCCCCAAGGAATATACTCACTGAAGCGTTTCTGACAATTGCCAGACTAAATACTGGCACTAAACACCAGCCGCTGTTGTGGCAAGAAGGCTTAAGACAGCCATAACAAATCAGCTAGGGAATGGAGAATGGTCGGTTTGTGGTATTTTATAGGGTTATTTTATGATGTACATCTGAAAAACATATCCAGGGATTTCACACAAGGATCCAAACCAATCAGGCTGAAAAATCAGGTGCACAAGCAGTAGCAAGAAGAAGGTGGTGATGGTGATATTTCAACATTTACAAATTGACTGACAAGTCTTTCACTGTAAAAAAAATAAAAAAAAATAAAAAAAAGATGTCTATTTGGCTTATATTCGTTAAATTATAGTTCATATGTTTCAACTATACAGGCATCAATAAGGTACAATGTAACTCGGGTATCCAGTTATTTGTCTATAGCGACTGAAAAAAAACATGATTGTCTGAAGAACAAAATGGCTTTGAAAAGGTAAATTATCCAACCGTTCTCTAATTACGAGGCGAGCTGTAAATGAGATTTTGATGGATGTGAACTTCTGGATGAGTTGGAGAAAAGGTCGTGCAGCAGTGGGCAAACTAACAAGAATGTTTTTTTGTTTTTTTAAATAAGTGGGGATTAAGAGCAAGATGAAAATATTATCTTCAGCATGTTTAAAATAACTAAATAATAACAAAAGCTGCTACCTCAACACCTAAAAACACAATCTAGATGTGAGATTAGATAATGGGATTTGAAATGATCCATTTTGATATCTGTTCAAGTGATTCACATCAACTCTAACTAAAGTTGGAAAATCATATAACTATGTTGTATTTGTGTGGTAGTAGCATTCAATGGCCATCAGCCACTGATAAATACAGTAAATAACTACGTGACTACACCATTTACACCAATAAAAAAGCCACTACAAGTTGTAGAAAATGAAGGCCAGGCATACATTCCACTTTGTTCTTTTTAGAAAATTCATACATTTATCATTAGCCTGCTACATTATTTGTCTATCATTTCCAACATCACAACTCATACTGTAAACTCTCACCTGTCTTGCTTTACCACTGCTATTTTCACTTTGAGGTCAACTTGCCTGGTGACAAACTTTTTTATTGTACATCTTGGCAAGGATCACCTGACTGCTTTTCTTCTCTGTGTCCAAAGCACCCACCCTGGTGGTGCATCTTTCAGAGGCTTCAACTTCCGATTTGGCACACAGCTTACTTATGACAAATGAATTCCTACCTCGAGGCATTTTGTCGTTTAGTCACTTTGTTGTGGCCTTGGATGAGATCTAATTTGTCACAACATTATTTGCTGCAAGTGTATACTTTGAAGTGGGCTGATCATCATCTTTACTGAACAAGAGCACTTTGTCAAAGCAGTAAATTACAATCTAACTAACATATTTCCATTTGGTTCACCATCAGAGTCCCAGCCCTGTGTTTTGACAAGGGCTAACAGATTCCTCACAGCCTAAGTAGCCTTTTTTCACTGCTAAACTACTGTACTGTCACCATCTTTCGCCTCCGTTTCCCTCTCTCGGCATAACCCCCCATAACTGAATACATCCCCTGCTAGCCCTCCATCCATCCTTTCTTCACCTTCTCCAATCCTTTTAGTTAGCTCTCATCTACCCCTAAATCCATCCCAATCCTCATCTGGCTTTATTCTTTCTCTTCTGAGTGTCTCTCCTCCTTTTTTCTCCACCCCCTTTCTCCTCCCTGTCTAACAGCCATTGGGGAGTTTTTACAGTGTTGAGCAGAGTTTAGTAGGCCAAAGAAGACGCTGTGCCAGATTCTGCACAGTGTGTTGTGCAACTATCCCCCTAGAAGGAATATCAGCATTACTTAACACAAAAACCCCTGTAGCTGCCCGCCTCCTCTGGCCTAAGCTCACATACTGCAAAGCTGCCGTCAGCAGCAGACGGCGAGGCTATGCAGGGGATTGTTTTACTCAGGGTCAATGTGAGAACAATGGCGCATTGTAACATCTTTGGAATCACTGCTTGCTATTCTGTTGCTGTGCACCTGGATATGTCATACCAAGAAAGATGTGTCAAGAAAAGTAGAAAAGATGAGGCTTAAATGTAAGCCCCCTGCACACACTTTTTTTTGTTTGGATTTTCTTATCCTCAGTGTATTTCAGTTTTAATTTTCAACATGGGTACTTTCAGTGTTTCTGTTGGTTTGGCATACCAGTATCATCGTTGAGTTAGTGACCCTTCAAAAGCACCTCTCTGACAGCTTCTTCTGGGCAGACCATCCCAAGCTGTCAATCCCATGACTTACTGGAAACCAAAGGGGAATGATCTGTGCTTCCCAGCTCTCACAAGCATAGTTTAATCAATGCACGTGTGGAGCTTTATCCAAAAGTGTCATAATTGTGTGATCAATAAAATGAGCGAGGTAGGGAGAAATAAAAAAAAAAAAAAAAGGGGTAACAGAAAAAGAAAGACTGATAGGGATGCAGACGTCTGCCAAAGGAGGTGCAGTGTCGGAGTTGTCTGAACCTTGGTACTGTGATTTATTCATGAGATAAGTCACCATGGCTGTGGAACAGGTGAGTGTAATGGTGTAATGTTTTCCCCTTGCCTGACTGCTTGCCTCAGTGACTCTGGCCTGCTGTGCTTTCGTTGAGTTGCTGGAAGAGTTTAATGCATGCAACACTTGGACACGGTAAGAGATCACAGCCAGTATAGATAAACACAGGCCATCTGGGTTCAAGTAGGTCAGAACAAATTCAACTGTGATGTTATCAGTCCTTTCTATTTCTTGAAAAGGAAACTGAAGTAATTCATTTTTCCCCACTTTATGGTAGGTTAACAGTGAAAAAAGTCCAGGTTTGCTGTTCATTCATAAATGTTTATGTCTGGCTTTAATGGGAATATATGAGTATGGAAAGATTGTTTCTCTCAACAGCTTGTTGTTCACCACCACCTTCCTTATGTAGTGTATCTATTCATACAGATTCTCAGGAGTCTAATTTAGCATCACAGTGCAGGCTGAATGACCATACATTTCAGAAAAAGACGAGTGATTGTCCTATATCAGCAATCCTGTTGCAAGCCACTTTATGAATCAAAGTCAGGGACCGTGGCTCTTCCCCATGACAATTGCTCAAGCCCTTTTCTAAGGATCCCTTTACTGAGATGTTCTCACTCAAAACAACTTTCGGAAAACAAAATAGCAATCGCAATAAAAGGCTTTGTTCTGCTTTTACAAATTCAAGAGGATGCTTGGACTTTCTATATCTATTTTCTTTATATGATGTCCCCCTTGAATCTAATGCGCACACTTTTGCAAGCAATTGAACAATAGTTACTGGAAGACAGAGCCTATTCTCGGGAATCCTCTCTCAGCTAATGAATCTGACAACTGGCGTTTATTTCATTTCAAACTGAAATCTAGCATGACAAAAATGATCCCAGTTCATCTTTTTTCTTCACTACCAAAAAATCCCTTACAGCTCGCCTTCAAGGTAAAATAACAATTTAGCTTCTACATTCTTTTCAGCATTCTATTTTTCCAGCCCAACATAATATTTTCATAAGCCAGGGCAAATTGTGAGGAGACATCAAAGATGAAAATCAGTGGTAGTCTGGCCTATTGTACTTGCTAAAGGGTTTCTAAACTATTTATTTACCCTCCAATGGAGACTTTTCATGAGATGATAGTGGTGGACTGTAATTGTTGTGGTGTGTGGCCCTCCATTCTCTGGCTGAATGTGCGGGGCTGGGTTCTGAGAGAACAGCACTCGCTCCATTGTACCTCCACACAGATTACCACATGAACAGGAAGCTCCTCGGCTCAGTCGTCCGCCAGCAGTAGACCACCTCTTAAATACCCAAGACAGCAGAGTTATTGTGGGGCTGACTATAAGGGGTCTGCCCACAACCATGGATGGACCATTACCATCACAATGATCTTCACCTTTTTATAATTGGGTGGCATTCCTTCAATTTTGGTTAAGAAAGGATGTGCTGGAAATGCATAATTAATTAGTTAAAGGCTGCTTCACATCCCACAAGGGGCCCAACTTGTTAGCCACAGCAAATTTTCATCTTTTTCAGTCACCAAAGTACAACTCCTCTGCTTCAGATACAGGTATCTCACTGATCTTTCACTAAATGATCCACACATGTGTGTTGACATGTGTTTTCTGTAGGCACAGGTTGAGGTAATTAAAGCAAACATTAAGAAAAGCAGACAAAACAAAAGACTGTCAATAGACAGTTTAGTGTATAGTGAAGGCTACAGCTGGATGGCAGGTGTAGAAGGGACTAAAGATAATGAGACTGAGTCACGATTTGGAAAACAACTCCAGACTGACAAGGAAACGGCACACTGCAGCTCCAGCTAAGCCCCGTCAGTTTAAGTCTGGTCCCCGTCCTGGTCAACTTTCTCCAGACTTGTGCATTATTTTTGAGTCCTCCGATCGTGGTTTGGGGGCAGCACAGAATAACAAAAAGACTAAGTGAATCAAGTCAAAGTGAAAGCAAGCAGCTCATGAAAACTCTGCAGCAGCTGTCTCCGACACTGAGAGGTCTAAATCTTTAGACTTCAGTACTTTAAAGCGAGTCTATTTTTGCTTAACGCAACTAAATTTAGAGAATAGATTTAGACAAAACTTTGATTACTGACAACTTTACTTGGCCGGCAGACAACACTTTATTACTTTTGGAAACTGCAGTTGGTTTGGGTTTTTTGAGAAACTACGGCCCTAATGTCCTGTGCACACCCCCACTGCCTTCAATCCACATCTCATGTAGTATAACATACAGGCCTTTTTTCTTATGCCCCTCTATCCATTTTTTGTTAACATGGCTCTTCATCTAGAAATTCATTAAAAAAATAAAACAAAATGAACAACATGCTTATATAGATTAGATTTAAAAATGTCTATAACCTACAGTATATTTGTTCTGAGTGGACAAATACCTTGAATTATCACGTAAATATGATAATGAAAAATGAACACTGTAAATCTGTTGTTTCTATGATGACTGTTGCCTTATTGCCATCCTGCTGCCATGGGAGGGCTTACAACAGCATCCAAAAAATCCAAATAATTCATGCTTGCAGCATTGTTGCATATTCTCTAAGACTGTGGAAATTGCTAATTTGTCAAACTCAGAGGGAGAAATAGAATGTTTGAGGGAAAAGAATAGGAGAAGCACAAGAAAAAGAGAAAAAAGACAAATTGAAGAACATCAAATCTGTGGAATTTCTGGATTCTAGCTTGAGCTTGGCATTACGTGTCATTGTATATGTGTTTCTCAGACGGGGAGGTGCACTGATAAATGAGCAAAGTGGTGCTATTGTTCGAGCATTAAACTATTTTGGCCTGGTGGTTTTTCAGAAACAAGGGAGCAACAGAGAAGAAAACACTGAATCTAATGTCAGCTAAAGGGCACTTCAGCTATTCCGGTGACAAACAGGACCACGGCTAATGTATATTACCAAACAGAGATTGAAACAGCCATTTCTGAGTACAAGCAAGCGGGCCAGTAGGCAGTCAGAATCTCTATTTAAAGACATCTGAGAGACCAGCATTCTCTTCTCGCCTCGTTCCCCGCAGCAAAACAATAAATAACTAAATCACAACACACTTAAAAGCCCCGCCGCGCCACAATATCCACATATATCCTTCTCTCCACAGTCCCACTCCTCTCTTAACTGCTCTAAATTATTTCAATTCTGCGAGAGAGGGAAAAAAAGTCATTCACATAAAGTAATCAGTCTTGGCTCCCTCTTTCTCCCTGCGACAGACTTATTTGACAACTCTGCTACATTAAACAGCCCACTGGTGAAAAGAGAGAGAGAGAAAAAATAAAAGGAATGCATCCAATTATTCATGCATAATGATAGCTCTGTTATCCAGTAAGGCAGAGGCTCCCACACAAAGCAGTTCCCTTTCTCCGTCTAATACATCTTAAGTACTGACAATCGCCAGGAGTCGTATTTGACGGGCACCTAATTTTGCAGCGTTCCCGTCATTCCTCAGGAGTTACGGCTCATTGGCGTCGTCTCAAACACTTACAGTATTTATGATGAGGTGATGGTCCAGAGGAACATTAACTTGGTGCCCCCCCCCCCCCAAAAAGGCATATTAGCAGGCCTTGGCTGACACTATCATGGGGTCATGTTTCAGGCACAGGAGTTGGATGGAGCCCTGAATGGAGAGTTAACAAGCAGGACTCTTCCCCTAGTATATGGCTGTGAAGACCTTCTATATAGACATGAGCTCAAGGTTCACAGCACCTCATTGCCTTAGTTACTACCAGGCAATAAATTCTACAGTAGG
This sequence comes from Micropterus dolomieu, assembly GCF_021292245.1. Classification (NCBI taxonomy): domain Eukaryota; kingdom Metazoa; phylum Chordata; class Actinopteri; order Centrarchiformes; family Centrarchidae; genus Micropterus; species Micropterus dolomieu. The sequence goes on from NC_060158.1 coordinate 11,170,573, forward strand.
AATGAATTGGTTGACCTTGAGGGTTGCCGGTCTGTCTTGCAAGTTGCAATCTAATACCATACATTATATTATATGTCTCTCCTGTTATTTCTCTTTTTTTCTCTCGTACGTGTTCTGTAATAAATGCTGCATTCCTCCAATTTGTAGATTGAAAATAATTAGAATCACCTCAAAAGCTAAACATTGGTGCCCAATATTACAGAGGTTATTTGTGCTTAAATTGTAACAGCATTGGTGCAGTACACAGACAGCTTACGCTATAACAAATGCAGCTGTGGTGCTCAGGTGGCTTGGCCCTCTTACTTGCCCTCCGTCGCTGCTCCTAGTCGATGGGCTGCTCTTAATAATTCATGGGCTGTAAGAATTGGCATGCCCTAATTGGTGGGCAAGCTTAATACTCTCAGCACTGCTGGGACCAAAAACAAAAGGAGCCAGCGTTTTTTTATTTTCTTCCCAGGCACAGAGAAAGAAAATTGACTTGCCTCTCTTTGGTTTCAAGTTAAAAGGAACCTCCTGAAATCCAAGAGGCACCTTGAAGCACGCCAGCTCATGCATGCGGAAGCAAACAGTGCCAGTAGTCGAATCAGGCTACCTTTTACATGCTTTGAGAGTGAAGTGTGGGAGAATGTATTCACCCGTCAAACCAGACCCACTCTCCTTCTGCTCCTTCTTAGAGCAGGATGAGGTGTCACTGGGTGTCAGGGTAAAAAGGACACTTTAAAAGTGTGTTGATGATGCCACTGCATAATACATTGAAGTCTGTTCAGCAGTCAGCATTCACTGGGTGAAGCTTTAGGGAATATGTTTTGCATTGTATGTATTATGTTAATGGATAATCCATATATTTATAAGTACAAGATGGTGCAGTTTGCAATAGATTCTACAAAAAAATGGGGGGAAAGTAAGACAGGTGCCCTGCCTACCACTGATAGGCAAAGTTTAGAACAGACACCTGCTGACAAGACATCACAGGGCTCATTAAAGTAAATAGTAAAGGAGAAAACTACAGAAGAGAAACAAACGGAGACATTAAGAGAACCTGTGAGACACTATCATGAAATTACAAAACGGGCACAATGACACCATATGCAATGAAACAAAAGGAATGTGTCAACTGCTAGTTGATAATTTGCTAAACCAAGGTAGCTACTCTATTAAAACATCAGATTTTATTTGGGCATTGTGGGAAATATTGCAAAATCAATGATCAAGACTTCTGTTTAGCGCCAATGAATTTACAGGATTTTTGCATCAATGTGATAAAGCATTGTGGTTTTTCAGGGATTTAATTTAATGGATTAGCCAAAAACAGACATTACCATCTGACTGTGTTACCCACAAGCAGTCGCTTCATTGAATAACTTGAGAAATGCATTACATCAAAATATACAGTATCTTACTATCATGATTTAAAATTACTATGAAAAAACTTTTATCCATATAAGCCATCTCTATTGATATACTGCAACATACTGTAATGTTTTCACACATATAAAGGGATGAATAAATGTATAATAACACATGGACACAGACACATACTCTACAGAAGACTATATCTTTTGTCAGTCTGCACTACATTTCCTTGTTTTTTGCTCATCAAAACATTTCCCATTTATCCCACCACCATTTTTTCTAATCACTTCTCTATTTGACTAATTATTTTGAATTCTCAAGTTGCCAGCCATCGTGGAATAAGCAACAGAGTTAACTATCTGCTCTCAGCAGAATTAGACTGAAGACTCTCAGCAGGTTGCTGATGTCTGATTGTAATCTTCAATGTCTCTCTTCCCTGAGATCCAAACCTAATTTTTCTAACTTTTTTTTTTTCCATTTCATTGTATTGGTGCTAAAATAAACAGCTCCCTTTGCTCTGCTTTGCATTGCTTCTTGAACAGTCAAATGTTTTCCTCTTTCCAAACATTATATTAGTTACTACTGTATATTAAATGAATATTTTTCTTGTAAGTTCAAATCCTTGATCAAGACCTGTTTTGCCAAGTTGGTACAGACAGTACAGAAGTACTTACTTCTGTGGGAGAGAAGGGAATATATGTACATGGATAGTGAAAAAGATAGAGAAAGTAAAAGAGGGACCTTCAGCTGATGCTTTTCACCTTGAAAGGCTGCCGACGATCCACTCTCAAGCCACTTCGTGAGCGTGCTTCCTTCGATCCTTCACTCTTCCTTTGCCTTTCCCTGCATTCACTTTTATCGAATTACAGCGGTGCAGTCTCGCCTTGCGTCACGTTTTAAATGGCACTAATGCATCTCAGCGTGAGGTAGGGTAGCTGTGTCATAGCCGGTGTGTTTCAGGCAATTACCACCAACGAGGACAGCAAAAGGCCCAAATGGAGAGGAAACAAATAGGTGTGGAGAAGCACTCCTTTGGATGACTCATTAAACAAGGCTATCATGCCCTGTGTGATTTCAGCTTCCCTCAAAATGACTTAACGATGTCACTTGTCTGCAGCAATTGATTTCTCCCTGCCTGGCTTGTAATTGGAAGAAGAGTAAGTGTAATCTGAAACCGCAAGATGAGGGCAGACATTTTTAGATGATAAAAAAATCATCCCTCTACCATGGTGCTGAATTTAAAATGATAATTTAAGTATAATGTAGTCCTATTGATTCAATTGTAATTCAGCGAAGCAAATATCCCTATTGATTAGCTGTGTCTTTATGTTCGTCACTTCAGTCACCTCATTAACCCCTGAAAACTATGTAATAACATACAACATTCCAGTGAGTGTGATTGACATTTGATATTATAACCAGTTACCTTTATATATCTTAAATTTCTTTTTTTTCTAAGACAGAACCAATTTTCCTGTCTCCACCCAGTCTAGGAGCACAGAGCAGGAAGGGTCTAATGAGACTAAACAAATGTGCCACTACCGCCTGTGAGCCGAGAAGCCCTCCTAACCCGGGTCATCACAGGTGAAAACAAACCAGGTTATATTAGAGGAATGATAGACACTTTGGGGAGGGGCAGGGGGCAAAGTTTTCAAAGCGGACTGCTAAGACATGCACCATATCCCAGCAAGGAGATTGGATTCCAACTACAGGCTCAGGGCAGCACCACTGGGGTCACTCCACAATCTGCACAGGTCAGAGCCAAGGCAGTGCTACAAGCCGGTTTGACGTTCTCCATTAACTCACCCTTCTCTAGCTCACAACATAAACCTGTGCGACTAAACTGAAAGAAGGAGAAAGACAGAAGGAGAGAACAAAAAGGGAGATACACAGTCATAGAGAATAGTATTGTAAAATTGTGTGTGAAAGAGAGAATGATTACATTAAAATATAGAGTTGCAAAAAAGAGTGTCTTTTCAAACTTAAATAGCCACAATTTAAATTACTAAAATAAATGTACCAATCGTAGTGTTAAGTGTTTTGACGATTGTCTGCAAAATGCAGCATATTTGAGGCCAGGATCATCTACACTGTTAAAACAAGCTTTTGGTAAAAATGAATATACTTCACGTGTCATCAAATAAAATTCTTTACATTTGCAGCTGCTGTTTTCCCTTACATTCGTGGCTTAAACTTCATATTTAGACAGCTTAAACATTTACATGTAGGCATTGGACCTGAAGTCTCTGAAGACTAGATACTGTTTGGAAACATGATCGCAAAAGAGCTTGTTTGGCGTAGACTGTGCCCAGCTTCCATATACAAAGCATATAGAGTCAGCTAGCCTCCACAAGCCACAGCTTTATTTAAAACTTCACCCAACCTCAAATGACTTGTGAACGTCAGTTCCTGAAGGAAGGTTATTTGGGGTAGTTGAGAGCTCAAAACATCTGAAATAGCATTACAGCCTACAGAAATGTCATGCTTACAAGCAGGAAAATAAAGACCGACACGTGCAAGCGAATCTGGTATTGACTGGCTCTGCTTTGTGACTTGCAGGAAACAGAAAAGTGAACATTAAACACTGGTGGTCCTATAAATGGCTCACCACAGTGATACTGCCTGCTGCAATGTCATTACAGTGTTTTAGGTCTTGACAGTGCTTGTATTCTGGCGTTAGTACAGGTGTAGCTGTATCGCATGCCCAGACTTCTCTCTACGCTTCATTTCACCCTATTTTACCACTGGGCCTGTGTAAATGGGAAATGGTTACACTATAAAGAGTTACAATAAGAGCTATAAAGAGTGATTCTGTACTAACAACTGCACACAGTACAATAAATGTCATCTTAGAATTTACCTTAGACTTAAAGCTATTCATTTTTAGCAATATCTACAATAACATATGACCTATTGTAATTATATAATTACTTGAATTACTACTTTTCCCCCTCTCAAACCTGAACACTACATATTGACAATGGGACCTCACAGACATAGCATATTTGTGAGCTCTGTGTTGTAGATTTGTGGTGCCTGCAACAATGATCACCACTGTCAGAGACATCATGGGGGCTGTTGATAACCGCCAACAAAAACAACAAACCACACCAGCGCAATTATGCATGTCCATTTTAACATAATATGAGAAGAACATGAGATGCGTGAGAGCGAGAGGGCACTGTTGTGTCGTGTGGGGGTAGGAGGTTTGTGATTGTGTGTATATATGATTGTGTGTGCATGTGCCAGAGAAAGAATGTGTGCAAGTGTGTCCGCGTCTGCGTGTGTGTGCAAGGCTGATTGAATGCGGGTGTCCATGTTGGACGCTTGTGTGTGACAAGAGAACAGGAGCTGGGATCTAAAGAACACATGTTTAGGGTTCTTTTGAGACCAGTGCTTTGAGTTGACAGTCTTGTTTGGGTTTGGGTGGGTATTTCAAAGGGCTGCTCAGGATAAAAGACAACTCTCTAGAGCTTATGGTTGCTACGCATTTTCCATTTTAAGATTCCAACCTTTCATAGCCATCAACTTTGAGAGATTGCAGAGTGTATTGTTTTCACACTAAACACCAGGCTAACTATATTGCAGACTCTCAACGACAAGTATTTCATAATGTAGGGGTAAAGTTCAAAATATGTTTCGGGTTCCCTCTTGATTTGTTTGTGGTTTATTACAGTTTTTTCTTACTTCACTGGAATAGCCTTCTCCAATTTACTTCTCTGGCAATGGGGAATTATGGAAAAGTGCAGCTGTCGTATGAAAACCTTGACATATTATGATGGAGATGTACGATTTTTGCAGGTCTTTTTCTGTTTTGTTATGGTAACATTATAGATATTGCTGAACGGGGCAAGAAACACGAGTGGGCAGATAATCAGACACACTGTCAACAAGGAACAGTCAGATTATCTTTATTTAAAGGTTAAATTGACAAACAAATGCGAAGACCGTACACCCAAAATGTTGCTAATAATGCCTCATTGTACAGGGACACTGAACAACAGCAAGTACAATACATCAAAGTCAGTCTGTAAACGCTGATGGATGTTAACAGTTGACAGTTTGGGTAAAAATTTGTTTTCTCTTTCAAATAAATATAACTTAAGCTGGGAGTTAAAAGTAAAATCTTTATGACTGTCTGACGGCTAATTTCGTCCACCCACTATTTTGGGATGTTACCACGTTCCCTCATCTCAACATTAGCTTGGTGAGTACTGTTACTGATGGCCAAAATTCTGGAAAGAAGACCTGAGTTGTAATAAACCGGAGTATTCCTTAAAGTCTGCATGGTCATTTATAAAAACTTTATGATCCTTAAGGGCACATAAAATACTTCCTGCAGTTCCAGAGATGCATGAGCCTCAGTAAGAAAATCTCTTAAGTCCTGCAGCTGATTTCTCAGAGATACAAGGTTTTAATCTGACGCCGGCAGAGGGATGGAGGGAGGCTGGCTGGCAGGCAGGATCAGTCAGTCAGGGTGACCTCATGTGTTTGGCATAGGGAATGCCTATCAGGTTTCCCTCTGTGCAGATTCCAACTTGCTCACTCCACACCAGCCCCAGGACCCGACCCCCTGAGGCATGTGTGTATGCCTGTGTGTGTGAGTTTGTGTGGAAGGGGGGATAAATGCGTGTCTGTGAGCGTGTTTGTGTGCGAGGGTGAATGAGATAGAGAAGTACAGAGATAAATTATATGAGATAAATTATTCAGATCAACCATGGTCGAAAGAGAGAGAGAGAGAAAAAGAAAGAAAGACTGCAGGAGGTTGAGCTGTGTGTCAGTCCCCTCCAGTGAACTCAGTGAACTCAACAGGGCTCCCACCCTTCCTCATAAACAGCACCCCCCCACTCTTCCTCAACGATAAATGTCCTGCTCTCTCATATTTCCTCCCAGGCTATTATGTATGCACATGATAATGTGGGTCGTTGTGTATGTTGGGGTTTTAAAAGTGTGTAAAACTTCTCTCGCGTGCCCCGAGTCTGTATGAGGAGTTTCATGCTTTATGAATATGTAAAGAAGACGAAACTCTTACTTGTTGAATTCTGGTGGTATCTATTAGTTAATAAACCGAAAGATAATTCAAACATTCTTTGTTGCATTAAGCTTCAACATAAGAAAACGTAAAGATTAGAGTTAGGGGTTATGTAGTTTGGAGTAAAGTTATCATCAACTATTATGAAAGTTCATTTTTGACATTGGAAATTGTAGATCATACTATTAATTACAATCATAAGACAACATGGAAGAAGTCCTAAAACAGCTAATATACCAAGCTTGCATGTCAACACAACAGAGCAAACTGCTGATGAAGGCCGTATCATTTAACTTCTACTGGAGCCCCACCTTATGGTTGCAGTAGTTACCCTACAGTAACCTTGTCTGACCAGCTGTCAAACAATGGGCTAGGTAAGCACACACTACTGGCAACTATTGCTATGGTAACAATACAGCACACACTGCCAACGATCCTCTTAATAAAGCCGCAACAGGCTCAGAGGCTTCCCATTTCACAAATCCCTGTGGCAACACCAGCAGAGAAATGTACAATGCCAAACACACACACACACACACACACACACACACGGGTTAAACAGATGCGACATGCTTGTTATTGCTGCCACACATCAGCCATGAGAGCCAAGCGTTCTCCATAACCCTTGAGTGGGGAATGATGGAGCAGGGGCCGCCTGCTGTAGCTCCGGCTGGCTGTTAAACTGCTATCTCTAACTAAGCAGATCAGCAGATCATCCCGCGCACTACAAGAAGTCTACAGAACTGGGGAAGAGAGTTCCTAAACATTTCATAGAGAGAGTGAGCGTCAACAGTCATCTTAACGATTACAACGGGTCTGTGGCGGGGAACGTTGGCTCACCATTGCCAAGTGTTTATCCACCATTCTGAGGAAGGCGGGGTAGTGTCAGCGTAGTGATTAATTGCAGGCCCAAAGTGCTGAGGACACAGAATCTGCTCTGAATGGCGCCGACTGTAGCTCCTACAAGGGTTTATTGCTTTATCGGCTGAATCCTAATGTGACCCTCTTCCCTTCCCTCCCTCTGACTGTTCCAGTGGTGCTAGAGCATCCGAAAATATTCTGCAAGGTGCCTCTGTGGTTAATTGCCCGATGTAGTTTAAGTTATTACTGTTGAGGAAAATTCCGACTGTATTTTCTATTGATTGACAGATAGACAGAAAAAAATAAGCATTTAGGAAATCAAGTGCAGCATGTCTGCACAGGGTTTGATATAGATCTCTATGGGTTGATATAAAGCTCCCTATACAGCATGATTCCTCCCAATATGTTGGGAGAAGCATAACATATGGCGATTACACAAGCATGCAGCTGTTGTTTTTTGGGGCTAGAGATAAATAATGGATACAAGTCCTCCACAGGGTACTCAAGACAGCTAATGAGAGAAAGAAAGCAGACAGGGAATTAGTAACTAACTGTTTTTCAAAGCCACTGTTTTCTAACATTATTATGAGCCCAAGGACAGAAAAATACAGGGAGATAAAAGCATCAGTATTCAACTGTTAAAAGTACTTAAATACTAACATTTGCATTTATTCAAAATTTGTACCGGTAATATTGTGCATATTTTAATACAGATGCAAAAGTAAGACGTCTTACTTAAATGCATGTGAAAGCATTGATTCCTGCATTTCCTTTCACACACACAAACTGTCTGTCTGTCTGTCTGTCTCTCTCTCTCTCTCAAATGTGGGTGACCTTAATAATTTAGGGGAAAGGGGGGAGAGAGATGAGCTAGCATTTGCCTCAGTGCAGATTGTACAGGGGGGAACTAGTGTTCTGCATCAAACCCTCCAAAAGGTTTCTCATTTTCAAGCATTTATCTGCTACATACTGAAGCCTTACCCTCTGTGTGTGTGCATAAGGGATGCCTGTGAGGCAACATGATTAACTATTGAAAAGGGAGAGACCCGGCATCTTGTATGGAGACCACATATCACAATGACACTTTTTAATTCTGTTGCCAAAGGCTGTTTATGTGCTACTAATTACTGGTGAAGAATAATAATCTCTCCTCCAATTGGACTCCATCACGCTGAGGGCTTTTTCCTCTTCTCTTCTTTCCATTT
>NC_060158.1:11182588-11232448 GCF_021292245.1 Micropterus dolomieu
CATATATATATATATATATATATATATATATATATATACACACACACACACACACACACACACATATATATATACACATATATATATATATATGTGTACATACACACACACACACACACACACACACACCATATTCATTTCACTACACCACCACTCATGACGAAGACGCGTTTAGGTCTGATTAGGTATTAACATATAAAGCAGGCCTCTGTCTCCCTCAGAAAGGTGAAAAGGCAATTCTGCTGCACTGGGAGCCATGTGGAGATCCTCTGGTGCGCTGCTCCTCAAAGTGTACGCAGCAGCCACTCGTTAAAAATGCAGGAGCAATTACCCCGGCCGAGTCTGAGTCAGTGAACGCTACCAAGCCGAGCTGCCAACTCCTCTTACCCCATCCACTGTCGTCGCTAGACCAGCAACTTGAGCATTCTTCATGTGAACTGGCATGCCAAAGGTAGGGCAGCAGATGCAACAGACACACAAAGCTTCAGTTACACTGGAACAACAAAAGCCCTTCTCTGCCTGACTGCTTGTCTGTCTCTCATGAGGTGCGGTTACTTCCCCCTCCCTCGCCCTTCTCTAGCACGTGACTTGCAGCCTGACATCCTTCACCGCCAGCTCAGTGTCCCATCCTGACCCATCTACTCTTCTGCCCTTTATGCTATCCACTGTCTTCCACCCGAATGGAGCCAAAATATATACTATCTGTCTCCTCTTGAATTCTAGCTATGTGGTTCACATAAACAAAGCTTTTTGAGTTTATCCAACACTTTTGTGGCTGCAATTTGAAGGCAATTTGCATCCCTCTGAATTTGGCAGTAGCTCACTGTTGAGTCAAATATGCTGTAAAACATCAAAGCCAAGTAAACTATGCATCAACCAATAACATCATACATGGGAACAAACAGACTTAACTTTCAAAATAAAGTATATTCAATTGTTCACATAATCTGGATATGGTTTTGCCCTGTGTAGAACAGTGCTATTCTCAGGCTAGAAGGGAAATCCAGACAAAAGTATTGAACCACACACAGAAAGGATTCATTCTTATTCAGACATATGATTTGGTATCTATTAAGCAGTAACAGAACTCAAAAGAACTTTCAACAAAGTTTGTAATCCCTTTATCTCTTTTTCAACAAAGTTGATAATCCCTGATTAAACATATCCACTCAAATGTATTTCCTTCAGTTGGAAAATATTGACTACAATGTTGCCAAATAGATGTTAAGATTGGATCCAGACATAACAATTATGATTTTCTTAATATTTACCATATTCACAAAACAATTAAATTCACTTGAAATGTTATAAGATTTTTGGCACGTCTGACTTAATATAGCCCATATGTTCTTCTGTATGTTAATATGGGCTGTATGTATTAAGTGGTGTACAAAGGAGGTGTCTCTCCAGCCACTCATGTCATCCTGCACAGATGGCAGGACACCATGCCCAGCAGACAGCAGGGGCTCCCGGAAATAGAGGAAGAGGCACGCAAAAGCGATGGAGGATGGGAAACAGTAATTACAAAGAGGGACAACATGAAAGAGAATTTCAAGATTTGGGGGGGGGGGGGGGGGGGGGGGGGGGGCTTGGTGAAAATAGGAGCAAGAAAGACTGACATGAACAAAAAGTGAGGGGGATACATAAACTCATAAAAAAAACTCTGAGACTATACCCCACTGTCCTCAGAGGCAAAAGGGGAGACAGAAAAATAGAGCGTGAAAACGCCAGGCTAGGCCCTTGCCAGAGAGACAGAAGAGTGAAACAGTGGGCCAGAGTAGACAGCTCCAGGCAGATACTATGTTACAGAAAGAAATGCTAGTAAAAAAAAAGAAAGAAGAAAAAGCAGGTGTATTTGTAGAGTCCTGCCACGTTAGTATGTTTGAAGGGCACATCATGTGTCTCATTTAATCTGGCTCTAAATCTGAAGCAACATCTTTCCTGTCTCTCTCTGTCCCGCTTTATGTTTACTCTGCACGCCTCCTTCTCTGTAGGAAAACTCAGTAAAAATGTGTTTCATCTCAGATCCTCATAAAGGAAGAGCACCAAACTCCAGAAACTCTAATGCACTTAAAAATGTTTGTAAATTCAAGCCATGCATAATGTGCATTAATACCACCTGTGGTTATTCAATTTAATACACAAACGATCCAAGTAAGTTTTTTTTCTGTGTGTATATGAATGTGCCTCTCGTTGCAGCAGTACCCTCAGAAGCTGGTGGGGATTCAATGACTTAACCCAGGTTTTCTGGTTGAAGGAAACATGCCCTACTCACTCCACCACCTACCTTCCCATATGCCCCAATTTACCAAACAGGTAGGAGTTCCTCTCTCTTGCAGCACAGGCTAGAGTCGCCTGTTATCTCCAGATGGTCCGGGAAGGAGAGTTCAGAGACAAGATTCCCTGGGGCAAGAACTCCACCACCAAGCACATCATTTTAGATTTTATGCATTTATCTCAGCTGCTCTTTTTCACAGCGACCTCCAGTGAGTGAGCAGGTACTTTGTTCTATGTCTTGCTCAAGGACACTTCAACAGAGAAGAAAAATGTGACCTGGTTGTGAGACCTTCAGTCTAAAGCGCTAGACCACATACCAAGCATACAGTGTCACACACATTTGTCCACAACTTGTGACTTCATAAAAGTACAGACTTATTGATATACTTCTTTTGCACGCATTTGCACGCATGTACTCATTCACCATCTGTCCTCATAAACAATGGAGTCTAATGTAAGACATACAAACATAACATTGCTGACACATTTATAACGCCCCTGTGTTGTCCAAAGTTTATACAGAACAAGTTCCTTGTCGCATCTCACCGGAAACACCCAATAGTACCATAAAAAGCTTGTTTTTTCATTTTTCCCTCTCCTTTGTACATCTCTCCTTTGCTCTTCTGACAGAAAGGATATCAATGTTGAGAGAGCACTCTGGTAAAGCAGCTGTAATGAGATGTGGATGGCAGCATGTAAAAGACCAGGTCTTAGCACTATACTCTGTGGCTTATCAGAGGCTACGGGAAGCAGAAATGCACACACAACCTTAATGTATGGGTGTGCAGACAGGGCTGAGCTGTCAGTTGATAGATGAGAAGGGTTAAGTGCACGCCTTAATGTAGTATGCGCTTTTGTTTGTGCGTGTTTGTGCATGTACACACAGGCCATAGTAAATAAATGAAGTTGTTTGCCCTGTTGACTGACTGTTACACATAGAGGAATAGTACTGCTGGAAAAAGCCATAGGCAGATAAAAAAAGTATTAGTTGATTAATGATCAAAAAGCCTCCTTTAATGGTTTGACCATGTGAGGTGAAGGACTGGGAAAGCTTGAAAAAAGAGAGAAAGCAAGATAGAGCTCTTGTTTAAAAGCCTACCGATATGAGCTGGCTAAGAGAGAACGCATGATGGGTCAAGATTTACAGCGAGGCAGGGGCAGTGTGTTGTTTCCGTCAGTCAGTCGTGAGGCATGTATCAAGAATTAAGTAGGAAAATGAGTTATACTACTCCTGTCTTATTACTAATAAGACCATATTGTCACAGTAAATGTAATATAATAAGTGTATTTTGCCAGCCCTAAAAGCCCTTGATAAACTCTTCAAAGCAGATCCACATCAGCGAAGACAGAGGGGACTAAGCTGCTAGCTGAGTTTTACGCCACTGATAACAGTCTTTCATTGAAAGACTTAGAAGATGGTCCTTTTTTTCTGCCTTTGATTTTGCTTGCTCTCCATGTCTATGCATATCTGTCTCGCTTGTTGTCTCTATGCTTCTCTTTCTCCTCTATCAGGGCATTAAAGGGGGATTTAGATGGCCGTTATTATTTCTGTAGCACAATGTATCACCCCATGTAATGTAACCAAGCCCTTTTCCTTGCTTATATCTGGCCCCTCCCTCCCTTCCACCCTATCTTCTAATCTCTTTCTGTCTCTCACACATACATATACCCCTTTCCTCAATCTCTTTGTCCATTTCTAAAGAATTTCTAAAGTATAAATGTAGCCTATGACAGAGACAGACAGAGATCCTCTCAAAGGGCTCCATCGACTGGTGTTTACTTTACTGCCAGGGACATTAGCCCCTGCTAAATCTACCTCAATCTGCCCCTGTTGGTTTCTCGGGTTCTATATGTGCTAGTCTGACTGTAACACAGATGCCTGCCTGATCCTAGAACCCAGCCACAGCGCAAGCGCATGTGTGCGTGCTTGTGCATATACTTTTATAATGCATCCTTGTGTGTCAGTGGGCTGTTTGCCTGTGGGTGAGATTGCTAACATTAGGCATGTAATGACCTAGGCTCTCAGTGGTGTAACAGCACAAGGTTACAGAAGTCTCAGGTACCTTGTGTGCATACAGTAACAGCAACAATAAAGCCAACTAAATTCGATACCAGAGGCAGAATTTACAGCAGGTACTAAAAGCAAATTATCAGTAATTTGAGAGTTCCTTTTGAGAGTTGTGTGCGTATTAATGAAACATAGAACTGAAAATGCCTGTCACAGAGAAAATGAGATATGACGCACGACAATACTGAGAGGCACTCAGCGCACACATTTAGTTGAAATTCATATTCTTTCCTAAACACTATCATGAAATAACAATAATTGATCTGTGCGGTGTAATTGTTCTTATGGGTAAGGGGAGGGTGAGGGCCTGAGCGAGGCAGTTTACTGTAATTTTTGCATTTATGATGGCCATCTATTATCTATCATTAAAGTTGAATGTACAGCAAACTGTGAACAGTACTAAACATCAAACTCGCCAGGAAAGACACAGGCTGAATAAAGCCCAAATTTTAGCAAATGACTCCATGGACTGATCAGCTGGGGAATAGACCGAAATAGGGCCTTTAAAGGATCCTCTCATCAAAGCAGCATCCCGCCAGCTCCCCCCAGCCATAACCTCATATAAAAGCCACACACACAGACACACGGATGTGCACACACAGACACACAGACGCACAAATCCTCTTTCAGGAATCAATAATTCAGCTAAAGAGAAGCACATGCTACGCCCCACTGCACTAATCAATAGAAAGCCAAATGTTATTGTTTCATCTCATTCTCTGACTTTCACATTCTAATCTGGGCTGACTAGCACATGCTGGACAGCATCAGAGAACTCCATTAAATTAGAATATATTACAAACACACACACACAGAGGGGATAAAGGGGCCCCAAATTCTGCCACGCCATTAGGACAAGGTTAGCTCCTTTCTTCACTATAAAGTCCTTAGTTGTAACCGAGCACAGATGTTCTATAAATTTTCTATGCATAGAATCCCAAATATGCATCATAAAATGGAGGCGAGAGAAGGAAAATGGCAACACTATGGTATGAGTTACGCCCCACTCCCCCTCCCAACATGATATTGATGCCCCCTACCCACATCTCTTGGGAGAATGAGACAATACCGTGAGAATGCAGCAATGAAGATGGATAAAAAGACCTGTGTGATTTGAGAATGATTCCTGAATCTGAGCTGCATGTATGTGTGCAGGAAATGTGTGTATATGTGTGTGCGCACGCAAGGCCAAAGTGACTTTGTTATTTTGTAGACTGTGTGGACTGAACCCGCCAGCCAGGACCCTTCTTCCTCTGTAATCGGGCTATCAATGATCATTAACGAGAGCGTGAGATAGCTCTCCACATCCCTTTCGGCCACACTGCCCAATACTCCCTTTCTCTTACTGACCCTGTCTGTGGCTCTATCATATCAAACAAGGAGCCACTGGCAATGCTAACTAACCATGAAAATGAATATGAATGTTGGCTGCTCATTTATAAACGTAAATGTATGCTCCTCTCGCCCCCACCATTGGTCTCGTTTGCATGACACAGGACCCTAGTGGCTTGCTCAAGGATAAATCAATCGCTGACGGTGGCAAGATCGGATCTGTGCTGACCTTGGGAGTGAACTGCAGCATAGGCGAAGGAGGCAGGGGGCCCTGTTGCAACAGGGATGGGAGGCAGAATGCAAGGGGAGGGAGGAAGAGGGGAAAAGAAAAGTGGAAGGGAGGGGAGAATGGAGGGGCATACCCTGATTGAGAGGCCCCGAGATGAGCAACTCTGAGATATGAGAAGGGGGAGGGAGGGAGAGGGGGGGTGATGGAAGGAGTAGTGGAGGGGGGTGGGAGGTAGGGGGAAGCCATATGGCAGCAGCACAAATGTATTAAACTATAAATCAGGGGGAGCGCTAGTGGACTGCCAGGTGGGGCTGCAGGCAGGTCCTCCCTGCTGGAAGTGCATTGGTTCACAACAGAGCTCCACACTCTTGTAAAGCACTTTGTGACCTTGCTCTGTGAAAGGTGCTATATTAAATAAACTGTACCTACTCCTTACACATGGAAAAGGATAAAAACATGACTGCTATTTCTCTTTATTGTGCTTTATCAATTATTTTGATTCATTAATTGCCTCAACAAATCGTCTTTCTACTTTATTTCCTTGTTACAAATAGGGAAAACACGCCACATTTTAATTTGTATTCCTTGGGGTGAGTATCGTTCAACAGTGCTGCCAATAAAACAGCTGAGTTTTGTAATTAATATCAAAACAATAAATTTTTTCGATACCTTCCGAATGGGGAAAATAAATATTGTTTTTATCCCTCAATGCTTAAGTTTTAAATACAAAACTGAAGCTGAAAAAGTTTCCCAATAGATATCACTAAATATTTGATTGAAGAATTTAAAAAAAATCTGTCCAGTCACTCAATGCCAATTTCCGATACAATACTGAACTAAGAACACATGGGTCGATATGCAAAAAGTATTAGGGTTTGATACTCAGGCCCACATTACTCTAGGCATGCAATAGGAGATATTTAATATTCATATTAGAGCACCACATTAAAAAGTTAATTAAATATATAAAAATGTATTTCTGTTGTGTTTAAAGTAATAATACCACATACAATAGTACTTTGGTAAACAACTAATACTAAAATATATTATAAGTTCAACTGCACACCCTCAATATGATGTTCAGCCATTGCTGTGCATCACATTGACACAACGCATGTAGTAGAAAAACAAATAATAGTAATCCCCAAAAGGCTTCCATTTTAATCCCTTGATGATGTCTGGGTAGTGCACCCAGCCAGCGTCCTGGCCGCCATCAGGGCCCAGGACTGGGCTTCCAACCCAGAGGCAGTGATGCATACTACAGCTAGAGCAAACACGGGCAGCCTTACTCATGCCTGCTCTGTCTGACCATACCATCACCATAGAGAAAGAAGAGTTCATAACCTGTTTCTCCCTTCGTTGTAAAGCAATACAATTAGGGATTAGTGCCGTTTAGTGAATTAGCAACTTCATAATTAAATGTTTAATTTGCTTCTTTAGAAAAGTGGCACTAAATCATTTAAACAATGGCCTACATTTAGCTTGCAAATAGTTCATTAGTAAATTAAACTCTGATCCTAATTCTCTCATTTGTTAAATGTGTGACTGACAGGCCAAAAAGAGCCATCTGTCAGTTATTTGGATTAACAAAAGCCTCTGAATCTACTGTACATGTTACTAAACGTGTTACACTTCATACCATTGCGGTGTATCACATCAAGAGTCCATCAGTCTGCAGGTGAGGGATGGATGGATGCTACTGGACAGCTCCCAGTAACGGTTTATTAGGCTGGACTAACAGTCGCCCGAAGTCTACAGCCTTGATCCCTGATCCTTCACTCAGGCACACACACACAATCAGACACACACATCCACACTAATACAGACATCCAAACTCCAACCAGGTACCTGACAACTGAAACCATCACAGCCAAGGCCAGCTTTCCATCATATCCCATCTCCACTCAGGGATGAGAGGGGGATGAAGGGAGGGCGGTGGAAGAGAGTGAGAGGTGTGGGCGGGAGGGGGGGGGGGGTGTAGGAGTAGATGAGTAGGCTTGAGGAATGCATGAACAGCAGAAGAGTGGCGTACCTTGGTCTGGAGATAGTGGGGGTAGTAGTAGGTGTACTGAGGGTACATTGGCTGCTGCTCCAATCGCTTGCCCATGTAGCTGGAATCCTTAGCACTGAGGCAGGGAATGGTGACACGGGGGCGGGAGCTGCCAAGTAGCTAGCAATGGGATAGAGGCAACGGAGGGACTGTGGGATTCCTGTCTTCGCTGCCCGCACCAGTGTGTTGCTGGCCAGTCCTCCCGGGGAGAAGGCAGGATCTGCGTGCCGGACAGCAGCTGGGAGAAGGTCTGCCTCTGATGGGGAAGCTCCTGACGAACGGTCAGGAGCCTCAGTATTGGGCGGATGCTCACTTAGACTCTCACTGCTGGATCAATGGAAATATTTCCACAACTGCTTGAACCGAGAGCAGCGTGTCCGTTAATGGCTGGTATTGGATAGTACCACGTGATAAGGGTGAGGTAGAGGAAGAAGGGGAAAGAGAAGACGTGAAGAGGTGCAGGTGGCAGTAGCTCTGGTAGTCCTGTGAATGTTGGAAAATGGGAGGAGGAGGAGGAGAGGAGGAGGAAAAGGGATGGCGAGGAAAACGGGAGAGGACGTATAGGTTCACTTCTCTATTTAAGCTGTTTCACTCCAGTCTTTCGGCTGCGCTTTAATCTGCCTCGCTCTCAAAACACTCTGAATCTAACTCTCTCTCACTGCCCCTCTCGCTCTCTTTCCCTCTCTTAAATACACACACTGTCTCTCTCTCGCTCTCTCTCTCTCTTCTCTGTAGTCTGATCCGACGGTAGCTGCGTGCTCTCCTGCTTGACAGAGGGGAGATGTCTCAACACCGGTTGCCGACAGATGCACTTTGTGCACAGAGCAGAATCATAAAATGAGAGTCAAGCACAGAACCAGTAAGCAATCTCAGTCTGCAGCGGTCTTAACCAGCAAGAGGACAGATAACACAGGGAAACGAAGCGTATTTTTAAAAATATCCACCAGTTGGTTAGTCAATCCACTTGGTTCCAGCTAGAAGACGAGTGAAAAAAACAATCAATGTGACTGTGTCCCAGGTGTCCAGTACAGAAGGAGTCCCTCGTCTGCGATCCTCCCTCTTCCTGCTCTTGTAAAATGTGTTCCTTATTTCGTCCTTGGCTCTCTCACTCCTCTAAGCAGCCTGCCTCGTTTCCCTCTGTCACACAGTTGCTCGCTCTCTCTCTTTCTCTCTCGCGTGCACTTTCTCTATCACTCAGTCTCTCAGTCTCTCAGCCTCTCTCTCTCTCTCTCTCTCTCCCCTTCTCCTCCACACTGACAGGGTGGTAAAGGGGGCTCGTCCGAGGCTGTGAGCAGAGCAGACTGCCTCCTCCTTCCCCAGCCCAGCCGGTAGGAGGGTCTTGAGCAGCTCTGTGCGAGAGAGGGACCCAGACACAGACCAGCGGGCTGCAGCGTTTCCACAACCTGGGAGAACGCAGGGAAAAGGAGGAGAGGAGTGGAGACGAGAGGGGGATGGCTTCAGTGTGAGCAGTCGATTCCCCCTACTGGCTGCACACGGAGCTACGGCCGGGAACACAATGTGTCCTCAAACAAACATGATCTCTTAACAAGTCAGGTTGATTTAATCTCAAAACCAGTCGCAATGAGTAAAACACTTTGAATTTGCAACTTTTTAGAACCTGTGAGTATGTATATTTTGAGGCAATGTCTACACTTTCTTTAAACTGTTGTGGACCATCTTCTTGTCCATTCCATCGTGTAGCTCCTTTGTTGTAAAAACGTACAATCAATCAATCACATGGATTAGATAAGCAAAAGCTATATTTTTTATTTGGAATGTACTGTATAAGCATGAATTAGATCATAATAGTCATTAGGATTTGGTACAAAATTAGTGAATTTGTCTTTCACTATAGGGTCAAAAAAGACGATGTGCAGTCAGCTGTCCTTTTAATTTGGGAATATTTTATTTCAATGCACAACTTTTCCCCACTAAAAACTCAATGATACAATACACAGAATATATATCATTAATTACATCTTAAAAAAGAATTCTTGTGTCATGACACTTGTCACTGAGACACCTCAACCATTGTACCTTGAGATTAGTATTGACCTACCTTGGAGCCAATTCAAAGTTTACAGCGAGTCCACAGTTGATGGAGGTAATGGTTTCATATATTCAATAAAAGGGCTGCATGATCCTCAGTCTTCTAAGAGCTATATTAACAGACACTACAGGCAGTGAACAACAATATCCAAGCATTGACTGAGGGTGAGAAGGGAAAACCATTTCCTGTGTAAAATCATCATTTCAATGGATGAAATTATCTCTTTTGATTGACCATAACCACAAACATGACAAAAATGTCCTCTTGGTGAGTGTCTGCCCAAAGTAACCGCAGATACACTCATACTTCTGCAAACAAGATCAAACGCATCCATGCAAAAACATAACCCACTCCTTTTTCGTCCCACACACCCACTGAGAGGAAATAAATAAGTCCTGGTGAGTCTCTCAGGGATTCTAAGGCCACAAGTTCAGGAGCGTAATTTTTCACAAAATTAGCAAATCAACTTGGTTTAGGAAGCGGCAGCCAGAAACTACACCATGACATTACTGCACTGAATACAACTGCATTTTGTCATTTTCCAGATCTGAAAACATACCCGTGACTTTGATGAGTTTAGTTTTGTATTTCATCTGCTATACTTGAGAGCATTACACAAAAACACATGAGGCTGATGTCTCCTTTCCAAACAATGATAACCTCATTACATTTTCTAGCGCAACACTCACACACATTGATAATTACTTTTGTTGCATCGATATGTACTATATTATGAGCAGTGTACCACCGCAACGATTAATTTAATTTTGAGGAAATTATTTTGGAAAATTTTGCAAAACTGATTATCTTCAATTACAAGACTTTATTTTCACAATCTAGACACACAATGTCATGCAAAAGACTCTAAAAGAGACCAGTGCATGTGGACAGATCGAATCTATACCATCAGAATAATCCAAGGGACCAAAAAAAAGCTTGGACAGAGAGGGCATCCTTTTACAGACAGAGAGGAAAATATACTTATCAGATAGGCCACTTTTTATCTGTAGTAAAAAAGACAAGGCTGATATCCACTGAGGATTAGGAGATTACCATCCTCTGGATCAACTAAACACAAACTCTCAGCATCTGAGGAAAGGCAGAAGGTAGAGAATTGACAGACAGTTGATGACAGTCGTATTGATTTTATGAATTGTACCTTTTGCTTTTTATTCTCATTATTACTTGATGATTTGACAATATTGTGTCTGTTACACTCATGAGAATAAAGCATAGTAACTTGAAAAAAAAAGGAATTGAATTGACAGCAAGACGGACAAAGGCCAATGCAAAGAGTAATAGAAAGAGAGATACTGAGAAAAAAAATAAGTGAAGACACACTGGGAGACGGAGCCTGAAGAAGGCACAGAGGCAGAAAAAATTCCTATGTCTTTATAACAGTGTGTGTCCACTGAGCGACCATGTAAAGTCATCTCTGTATTTCACAGATAAGGCTCATCATTTTCAGTTTTCACTTTAAAATGCTGAGAGTTTTAAAAAGGAGAAGAACAGAGTAGTAGATCAGGTTAAAGGATTTTCACCTAGGTTTTGTCCACATGTTTTATTCCCCTACCAATACAAAGTGAGGACAAATAGGGAGAAAAAATGCAAATGAGCTGATTATTATGCATTACAACCAAACTAATGAAAAAAGCTTTAGGTTTAAATTCAGATTTAATCTGGAGTAGAGCTGAAATGATTAGTGGATTAATTGGTTTGTGAATGGACAGAACTCTATAACTGATTTGTCATAAGTAATCATTTTTTAAGTAAATGTGCTGGTGGTTCCAGCTGCTCAAATGTGAAAATTAGTGCTTTTCCTTATCATATATGACAGTTAAACTAAATATGTTTGTGTTTTGGATTGTTTGTCAAAATTAAAACCCCAAAACATCTCCTTTGGCTCTGGGTAATCATAATTTTTCACTATTTTACAATATTTTGTAGACAAATGATTAATCAAATAAAAGACAATATAATGAGCAGATTAACCCACGTTAGTTGCAGGCCTAACCCAAATCCATATCTTGTAGTTAAATAAATCCAAAATATTTTAGATTTTATGGAATATTTGCTATTATTTATGACTGCAACCGGACAAACCTTTTTCTCAAGTTTATTCAAATGTGTTAACACAGAATGGAAACACAGGAGAGTACTATTTCACAGACATTGGTCAGCTAAACCATTAATATTCATCCCTCCAACCATTAAGAATTAAGAGCTGGGAATTGAGACTTGACTCTTGAAACTAAAGAACTTGACCTACGGCCCTACAGACACTAGAAACTATCTTGAGAACTGTCTGACGTGAACTTTCAGCCTCTACCCACGAGTTGGTAATAGTTAGTTTATACAGCCAATTTCAAGTATTGTGACTGGAGAGCAGTAATAAATGTGTGTAAATAAATGTCGTCACTGTGTCTCATTCTGTGGAAGCAGACCTTAAAGAATGGATGTGTGTGTGTGTGTGTTTTTTTTTTCCCCCCTGGTGGTGATGGAAGCGCTCTGGACTGAATCAGTGGGACTGACATCACAGAGAGGTGATACGCAGCCAACTATTTCACGGAAAGAGAGAAAGAGTGAGTGAGTGAGTGAGTGAGTAGGAGAGTGAGTATCTCTGCTCTTTTTTTACTTATACTGATGTAACATCTACGCATTTACTGGCGAGACATACTGTCTAGATAAGGCTCGTCATTTTTTATGTTTACACATTTTCTCTGCTAAATATCAGATTCATAGGTTTGAAGTGATTTCCAAGATTTGTATTTGTTTCATCCTAAATTGTACACTAAGGCTTATCACTGAAAACAGCACAGTAAGTGCCAGACTACATCAAAGTGTATTCATTGCCTGAGAACTGATATGATTGACAAGCTGATTTGTCAAGATAAAGCTAAAACTATGCTTCTCTGCTGTTTCAAATATTTCAACACCTACACTAAGACATAGTTGCTAATACTTTGCAGCCGGGTCAGTCAAACATTTTCATGAAACAAAGACAAAGCCATGTGCTGTTCCTCTTTTCTGAGGTCTTCGTCTGATGCTCACTATCTAAATTGAGAGCACGGGTGAGTCATTCACAAGAATTTTAAGTAGAGAAAGAGGAAGACAGCTGAGGGTGCATCATGAATGAACCCCTGAATGTGTGCATTAGTTACAATTGCCGTCTAAAGAATAAGACAAGTCTAGCAAAGGAAAATTCAGCATGATCACAGCATGGCCTCTGGTCAGAACCAGAGCATTTTTTTATGTAGCCTTTATTTAACCCAATCAGTCAATTGCTTACATGGCAAGTTTGCACAGCAATGAAAGCATGCTTTATTGTAAGATAACTGAATTATATTAACATCCATGGAGATATTACTGTCCTGACGAGGCACTGAAAGCTGCCCTTTTGTTCACTGACTGCTCTGATAACACCAGTTATTCTGCTAATGTCCCGAATCTAAAAAGAGAGGAAACATGAGAGAAGAGAGACAACAACATTGTTTGAATGCAACAACAACATAAAAAAGCTGAACAAGAATAAGTTGTCTTCTAAACACAAAAACTGTTAAGAACTACACAATGTTCCCATCCAAAAAGAATTCTTGGAAAGTCCACAAGCACTTTGTCCTACTGTCCGGCTCCTCCCTGAAGGCGACGACTGGCCTTCTGCAAGCTGCTGCACAAACCAAGAGGCTTTGTTTCCTGTGGTTTGCTGGACAGTCCTGTCATGGGTGTTTCCCAGAAATTACCAGATGCGTGGAATTCAAGGCAAGGCTGGCGCAGCGCCAGGAGAGGGGTGGTGGGAGAGGAGGAAGAGGCTGGATAATGTAGGCAAGGGGGAAAGGAGGGAAATGGAGTTATAGAACTGCATGGCCTAGTATTCTAGAAAAAAAAAACACATTTTGCTTTTGGCAGTGGTTCTTCTGTGAGATACCCAAGCACAAGAAGATCATCTTACATGTTTCATGCAAACCTACTGATGTAGCATGAATAACCAGCGTCCCCGGGGCATTCTGTTCACGATCAAGTGAAAGATGAGCTATCTTACCAGTCCAACTACGACATGTTGCAACACAGACATCAAGCATCTATCGGTGCTTGTATTACGGATTACAGCCGAGCTCCTCTGATTATAGTTTACAATAATCTGAGAAAACATGACTGAATGTTCATGATCACTCACAATTAGGGACAGACTGATAAACAGATGGTGCTTGAATGCCAGTGTTCATCATACCACTGAGTACTCAAAGCAGATGATGGAGTTTGCATGAAACTGTGGTATTGCTATTAAAAGAGTTGTTTTTTCCCCCCATTCAAGCAAATCTAATTTAACAAAATTTGAAGGCATGCTAAGACACATTAATGCCAAAAAATTTGAGATCAACTGTTAAAAAAAAAAGAAAAAATAGGAGATAATTCAATAACTTCAAATATCTCAGTGTATGAGTACGACAAAAAAACACAGATCTTGGCAGTTTAACTAAAAAAATTGCATTTGCAAAACAAAAAAAGTTTAATATAAATCATAGCGTCGGATTCCAATCAGAAACATAAGCTGAAAATAAGCTGGGAAAAAAGTATATTTTTGTGTTTATAAATAGTTGAGTTCAGCCAAATTGGTCTGTAATGTATCTGGCATCCACTCAAGCTTTCTTCTTGAAACTTTGTAATATGAGAAGCTGACCAAGCTTATGGACATACAGGAAATTTGCAAACTAAATGACGTACTTACTCACTCACCTCCCCTGAAGAGACATCTTAACATTATGTGTTTGAGTTTAGCACACACCAGAAACCTGCGATTTCTTAACACATTCTTATTGGATGACAGCCTGAGGTAATTCAACACGTTCCCCCTCTGAGAGTATAACTTTCCACAGCTAAGAGAACAGAGTGATATAGCCAAGATTTGATTTCAGGGTGCTTCTCTTTATATTTCTTTATATATGATGGTCTCAACACCTGCTTTTGGTTGTTTATCTAATACTTATAATAATGTAAAAAAAAAAAGAAAGAAAAAAAGGGCAGACTGACTCCAGACCACCGGCCCTGAACTGAGACATTTGATAAACACCAGGCAGATTTCCAGTGAGTCATTAGCCTCTATCACAACACAGAGGAGAGCAACGCAGGCCTAATGGGGAGGAAATATGAGACCAGACGTGCATGAGTAAAAATGACTCACAGCACCCCATACTACACCCAATGAGGGACAGGCAATAGACCTAAAAGAGTAAATTGCATGCTCTTACTGGATTTCTATTCCAAACGTGAAATGTATATACAAGTCATACAGACAGACTAATTTCTTCATTAACGTGATTCTGAGAAAAGATCAGAGCTGTTACAAATGCTTTTGTTGGGAAAAGAGGCCCACAGCCAGGATAGATTTTACGTGTGTGTATGTAGCTGAATTTAGCCTGTGTTTACTACATTCAAAGTTAGATGGTCCACAGCTGTGGAAGCTCTATGTGTGCGCTGGCACGAGCACCGGTGAGAGTACTGTGTGTGTGTGTGTGTGTGTGTGTGTGTTTCTGTTTTTCTCTGTGTAAAAATAGTAAGTAAAGCAAAACATCTCTGAGGAAACTCAGGGATCACAGGAGGGTCAAGGTTGTTCTGACACCAAAGGTGAAAACACTTCAGTGGAGTTCAGAGATCAGACTTCCTGTGTGGCCTCATGCTAACCCTTTGCTAACTGAGAGCCAGCCATGTCCTTCTGTGAACCAGCTAGACCCCTAGTGCCAAGGACAGCATAGCTACATCAATGTAGATGAGGAAGATATGATCCCAAGAAAATCTCTGCATAATAAGGAATTAAGTGCAAGCATAAAGAGTGTGAGTTTAAACAATAGATATTTCCCGTTGGACGCGTTAAGCCAAAATATTCAAAATCCACACTGTTGAAGATATGAAGAAGGCAGCAGACCCCCCTGAAAAAGGCAAATATGACTCAAAACTTATATAGCAGGGAAATGAAAAGAGGCTAATCAAAACTTCATCAAAGCATGTATCATGTGCATTTTGTTTTATTCATTATGTTAATGCCCTAAATAGATTAAGTGCAAAGTCATTCAATCTTGTCAGTGCTACTGTGTGCTACTTTTTTCTGTCTTTTTGAGAATGCTTATGCATAGCAAAATAACAAGGTCTGTAAGTGTTTGACAATTTTATGCTAAAAATTCTAAGCATAAACCATACATAAACAAGATGATGCTTGTATACTGTGTGTGTGTGTGTGTGTGTGTGTGTGTGTGTGTGTGTGTGTGTGTGTGTGTGTGTGTGTATATATATATATATATATATATGTTTGCGGTAATTGGTGCTCATGAGTATGTGAGTCAAGAGGCACACAGGTAGAAGAGTAAAATAGTGAAGCAATATAAAATGCGCTGAAAATTCTGCCCACAGTAGATAGAGATTGGAGATTGGGAAAAGAGTTATAGCTGGCTGGAACTGATCCGTATAGGCCTATGAAGCCCAGGGCTGTCTGCAATTGAGCAGGATGGGATGGGAGGACAGCAGCAATGTTTTAAAGCACTGTTAAGCCATCCTGGAATGAAGTGAAATGACCACATGTCACAGAGAGATGAGAAGTGAGAGGGAGGGGACAGGCAGAGTGAGAAACAGTGCGAAGAGTAAGGAGAGAGAGAAAACAGAGTGTGTCGTTCTAAGAGGAATATTTCAGGGTGGTAAATGGAGCAGAACTCCATTCCAGCTCCTCTCTTAACCTCCCCCGGTGTCTCATCCTCTGCATGCAAAGCATGAAGCCCAGGAGACAAAGAAAACAGAGAGAGAGAGAGCTGAAGAGACAAGCTTCAGGACAAAATAACACTGAATTAATAGACAAGACATTTTGCTCATGCATTTGTTTTAACGTAACAGAAAACATGCGGAGGCGTGGAATAGCGAGTGGTGAGAATTTGCTGTATTCATAATTGCCATTCTGATTGGTTTAAACGATGAAAAGGTAAAGGCCGTTGACCCTGACCACACAGGCACCTGGCACCCACTGGGATATACAGGCATGGACAAAATTGTTGATATCTTTCCGTTAAAGAAAGCAAAACCCACAGTATTAAATAACTTGAAACTGACAAAAGTAATAATAATATTTTCTGAAAATTAGGGGATGAAAATCAGACATTGCTTTTGAATATTGGTTCAACAGAATCATTTAAAAAAACAAACTAATGAAACTGGCCTGGACATATGTAAGGGGTTGCTTGTAGGGATGAACCCACAGAGAATTATCACCTGACACTTTCAAATCACTATTTCAGTTCACAATTTCCACTCTAATAGTGATGTTTTTGGCAACAGCAGGCAGCTCTTTTCAGAGTAAATACTCTGATAAAGACCACTGTACACTGCCCTGCCCAGCCCAGCATCGGACAGCAGCCAGACAAAGCTAGGGACTAGCTGGTGAACATAGTAGCAGCAGCATTTAAAAGCAGATATTTTAGCTAGAAGTGAACAAAAATAGAGCTAAAAGGTGAGTGAATTCAGGACTTTGTTCGGGTGGCCAGAAAATGAATTCCAGTGAATTCCGATGTTGCTCCATGACTGCTGGATTATAAATAGGCAACTGTTTGCTAACAAATTCTCTACATTGACTTGGTGAAAGGTGATAATATGTCAGTGTTGTGTTTATAGCTTGTTTCCGCTACACCCAAGTGGCTGAAAAGATTTGCCTTACGATCCTAGGAGTTACTGACACTAAAACAGCCAAAACTGGACAAAGGGAAAGAACCCTGGAAAAGTTGATGAGCGACAGGCAAGCAGCAAACGGCACTCCTGTCAACTGTCAATACATATTAAAACAAACTTTTCTTTATGCCTTAATATTATGTTGATTAAACAATTATTCTTCAAATTTCCAGAAGTGAAATTAGGTCATGGGAGGTCAATATCTTTAAATGATGGTACATGCATTATTAAGGAAGGTTGTACAATTAATGGGCACAGTAGTGTATGCTGTATGTGTCTTCATAAGCTAACTAACTTTAAGCATACTGGGCATGCTTTACATACATTATAGTGCTACTCAAAAATGGGTTGCATATCTCTGACATGTAACACAGTCTTTGAAACATCATCATGGGATTTGGTATGGTGCAATACTGCCAGGTGGCAATGAGGTACTAGAAAGGATATAGTAGATGATTAAGAACATTCACATTATGGTGCAACTCCACTGGGTAACATTTAGATATCAGTGTGTAAGACTTTCAGGGTGATGCATTTTGAGATTGCCTCCTTTGCGGCGCCTCTATAATTAGTAGTCATCAAAGTGCACCAGCTAAACGGAGCAAAGCGGCTCCAACAAAGCTTCCACCTTTCACACAACCAAGGCTGACTGCTGAGAGAGGACTAAAGCAGGGACAGTGTTATACACAGGTTTACACCTGGTTTCCATAGCAAACAAATGTTTATTGCAAGAGCGAGAAACCAGAGTGTGATACAGATAGAGAAAGAGCATAGAAAGAATGTAACTGTTAAATAAATGTTTTAGGACAGGCGACACAAGAGACTTTTCAATACCGTAGGCCAGATACTTTGAGGTCCTTGTCGTATTAAACTCACTATTTTATAGCAGTAACAAAGGGTGCAATAACATGTGTGCCTTTACTTTATATGTCTTTGAATGTGGCTTCACAGAACCAAAGGAGAAGTGAATCATCGAGCTCTTTCCTCAAACAAGGCTTGTCCAAGTGCTGCATTTCTGCTGCCAAAACAGCACACAGTGGAACTTTCAAAAACAACACTGAACACAGGGTGTAAATCAAAAATATCTCCAGAGCTTAGCTCAGTGGCAAAAAACCTGATATAGTAATAGAATCATGGATTCAGTCGCTCTTCATTAGAGGGCAATAGCCACACAAACAAACTACTGATGCCACATATAAACAGTAAGTTAAGGTGAAGAATTAAGTAGAATTAAAGTGGTGAAATAAGAAATAATATTAATACAAATATTAGATAACACTGTGACTTGATTGCGACAAATTGTGATGGCTAGAAGACTGGGTCAGACTTCCCGGTCTGCATATCTATCAAAAGTGGTCCAAGGAAGAAAATGCGGTGAAACAGAAACAGGGTCATGGGTGGCCAAGACTCACTGATGCACATGGGGAGCAAAGCCTGCCCTGTGTGGTCCAATCCAACAGATGAGCTCCTACAGGTAAAATTGCTGAAAAAGTTAATGTTGGTTCTGATAGAAAGGTGTCAGAACACACAGCACATCGCAGTTTATTGTGAATGGGGCTGCGGCACCACAGACCGGTTAGGGTGACCATGTTGACCTCTGTCCACAGCCGAAAACGCCTAGATTGGGCACGAGCATCAGAACTGAATCACACAGCAATGGAAGAAGGTGGCGTGGTCCGATGAATCACATTTTCTTTTACATAACATAAATGGCCAGGTGAGTGAGCATTGCTTACCTGGGGAACACATCGCACCAGGATGCACTATGGGAAGAAGGCAAGCCGGCCGTGTGATGCTTTGGGCAATGTTCTCCTGGGAAACCTTGGGTTCTGCCATTCATGTGAACTACTTACGTTATGTTACCTAAGCAATGTTGCAGACCATGTATACCTGTTCATGGACACGGTATTCTCTGATGGCAGTAGACTCTTTCAGCAGGACAATGCGCCCTTCCACAAAGCAAAAATGGTTCAAGAATGGTTTGAGGAACACAACAACAAGTTGTTGACTTGTCCTCGAAATTCCCCAGATCGCAATCCAATCAAGCATCTGTGGGATGTGTCCTGGACAAACAAGTCCTATCCATGTAGGCCCCACCTCACAACTTACAGGACTTAAAGGATCTGCTGCCAGTGCCTTGGTGTCAAATACCACAGCATACTTTCAGAGGTCTAGTGGAGTCAATGCCTCAATGAGTCAGGGCTATTTTGGCAGGAAATGGGGACCTACACAATATTAGGCAGGTGGTCATAATGTTACGGCTGATCGGTGTATATCCGTGCTTTAAATTATACCGTGAAATATGTTTTAGACCAGCAAAACACAAATCCTTCTTACAAATAATCATCATCACACGAGATATGTATGCGATTTTGTGCATGACAGCCACCCCTCCTACCACACAAAACATACACAACAGTGGCAGCAGCTGCCAGAATATCAGTTGGCACGATGACCGTAAAAATAAAATTAGAACCAGTTCATTTTTTAATATAATAGGCCCAGACAGTTTGCAGTGCACATGCGTTCATGTTCATTGTGACCACACTACAGTGCTCTGGACGATCCCCTCCTATAGTAGGAGGTGATCAATATGCTGTGCATAGTCTGATGATGATGATGTTTAGACACGACATATTTCTTTGGGAATTCTGTGATGGAAGGTGGAGTGCGAGTTCACGTGAAGTGTAGGTAGGGGTGGGAGATACAAAGAAAAAATGTATTTCAAATGAATACAAAATGCAGCCGTTGTATGTCCATCCCCTATTCATAGTTTTCACGTGACATCACATTCCAAAGAAAATGCTTCCTTGGAGGGCAAAAAAGACATTTTCCGCTGCCTGCCAACCAATATGTAAGTGATACATTGTTACTTGGAGTTTGTTACTTTTTGCGTTGTTGTGCTTTTGGATTTACTAATTGAGGAGGAGACAAGCCGGGGCTGTGTTAGGTGAGGGATTCCCCAGAAGGTAAAAGTAAACATTACCGCAGTCGAGCGGCGGCAGGGACCTGGTGGTTTTTAACAGCACAAATGCAGCAGCGGATACTGTAACTTTATATGGATCGGATATGCCCAACACCTGTAGTTTGTATTCATATCTTTCTTTTTCTTAAGTTGAAGGGTGATCCAAATAAAATTTGACGCCGTCTCTACGGGTCGCAGTGTTGGTCTGTTGTTTTGCCCTCCAGGTTACCGTGCATGTCAGGTGACTGAAAACTATGAATTGTCAAAATAAAAAACACAAGTCGCTTGGCCAGTATTTAATTGAGATATATATATATATATATATCGCATATGACAGAATCGTCCTGCCTATAGTCGACTGATAGTCGAATCATGTGTGTTTTTGTGCACGCCGATTGCGACCCTTTTCTTTCTCTCTCTCTCTCTCTCTCTCTCTCTCGCCTGTCTTTTACCGGTCTTGTGCAGAGTTTTGTGTGCTTTCCGGGCTGCCGACAACTGCATGCACGTTGTGGTTCCTCGCGGGTCTATTTCAAGTAGCCGGCTATTTAAAAACGATAAAATATTCTTTGTGTAGTTCATCAACGTTAATAAACTATCCGAAAGTCCCGCGAGGTGCGGACAACTCGGCACAACATCGGTGAAGCTGGGGCTTGGTCTCTTCAGCAAGTGTTCCTCTTCTGCCACTACACACATACACCATAATCCAAAATAGGGTTATAATTTTAGATTTATTTACGCACTTTAAAAACATTTATTGAAAGTTTCATTCTTTTTACATGTTCATTTACAGCATTAAACATTGAAATGTATATTGTAATAGGCTGTATATTAACTCATTGGGAGAAAACTGGTAGTTCTATGTAAAATCAGACGTTGAGCACCGTCATATCGCCAAAATGGCATGATCCTTGTTTCGCTGCAAAGCTTCGACTGTGAGATTGACGATCGAATTAGGCTCCATCCATCGAAGCATCGAATCTTTGACTATTCGGGGTCAGCCCTAATATATATACAAAAAAAGAGAGCTAGAAATGCGTATATCACTTGTGCTCAACAATGTTAGGGAGGACTTTTCTGGGCTAGAGTTATTAAGTAATTAAGGTAAGGTCCTCACTACAATATAAACAATAAAATCTGATTCAGCTAAATGAATGTGTTCCTGTGTGTATGTAGCCATGGGCCTCAGGCCTTCATCAGAATAGTAGAGGCCTCATCATCTATTTCTTTCCCATACGGTTCATGTTCAGCAATCGCTCTTGCCCATGTTGCATGATTGCACTGAAGGACCAGTATAATCAGCCATAATGCTTTACAGATGTTATGGGTGTTTTTAAAGCCAATACTACAGCCCCAGGCAGCCATATATGAAAACCCATCTGTGCACGGCTGTCCATTTGCACAAGTGTGTGCGTGTCTGTATATGTAGCTGAAAACCAGGGCATGATCAGAGTGAAACATTATAAATTAAGGTCACATCTACAGCTCAGGATGTGTGATTTATGTTCTCCTGCCTTGCCCTGTCATTAACTAATCACCTGAACAGAAAGCAACAGGTGCAAACTGATTTGCTGAAGAGCGATTTCACAGATGAGACACTCCAAATTTACCATTGAACATGACCACTTCACAGCACTAAGCCAGCAATGACATGTAAATATGACAGCTTACATGATCTGAACAAGAGAAGACACCCATTTAAATCCCCGTAACATCTGCCAGCACCCTTCCTAATCCAACCTCTAACATCTCCCATTGTGTCCAACATCTAATATCAACCATGAACCGCTGCTAAATGAAGACTGGTGGCATACCGCAGCCAGGAATTTGCATGGACCGCATGCTCTTGTGAAATAGGAAATGAAACATGCGGAGGCTTGGAACCTCTGTCAGATTCTGGATATTCCTGTGGTCTGGCGCTCGGGATCATGTGGCCCAGGGCCTTTAATTCTTAATGGTGGAGAATGCCAAGCTCTGGTCATGACAGGAAATGCCTGGTAGGTGAAACATCCGCCCAAAAAGCATTCATTCAGAAGTGTCAAATACACGTTTCCCCTCTGACTGGATTGGTGCACTGGTAAACAAAGTGCTTTGTCATCATGACCACGTTAATTTAGTTAGACTCCATTCAGCTGCAAAAGTAATTAAAGAGGAATTAATTTTCTTTACAACATGGACCTGGGTCTTATATATTTGCATTCGGTAATCACTCTTATCAAATTGCCTAAAATATGTAACTTTTGTGTATTTGCATTACAGCCATGGTGGCAGTTGTATTTCCTGTGTTATTTATTGCTATGGCAAAGGCAGCACATGTAGATACAGCAGCCGTAGCTCCTTCAAACTTCGCTACACTTTGTTTTGCTTTGTTTGCCTGGATTTAGCTGCTGACAGTCACTGTAGTAACCTTATTGTTTTTACTGTGGTTATGTACGCATAGATAATGAGCTCCGGACAGCACCTGCCACAGAACACTGGGCCAGGTTAGGCTACCTGAATAACTGTTTTTACTCTGTTGGTCTGGTACTCGGTTGTTAGTCTTGAGTGATGTTGTGTTATGAACATTTGGCCAAGCATTAAGAAGTATGTAGGCCTATTTGCAAATGTCTTCAATCGTCTTCTGATTGAGCTTGTGAATGCTTCTTTTATTCTCAACCTGCACCATTAAAATATGGTAGTATTTAATAAAATAAAACAATAGGCTATATACAGTTATTTATATACAGAGGCCATATACATACATACACGTATACACCCAGAACATTCCGCAGTGCATTTTTGATTTTGCGTCTGGGGTGAATGTAAACCACAGCAACAGAATGATAATATATTTTCTTCATTATGGAAACAGTGTCTATGGCTGTGTTTGATCACCAAGAATCATCAATGTAAACAGAGTCTACCTCCTCTCATCTTGCTGAAGTCTTGCACTGACAGCTCAGACCATGGACCATCTGCCAGGGTGCAGATGGGGCAGGTCTATGTAATGATCTGGGCACAACATTGCTTGGCCAACATGAGTACCATTTTTTCCAGACCGGACCTATAGGAGCAGCCTTAAAGTCAAAGCTGGGCCAACATGGCTCCTATCTTAGTTCTCTTTCCTCTCCTCGGTTCTTAGTGATGACTGCACCCGCCGTGGTCCCTGGTCCGGTTGATCGGGCCGGGTGGATCGTGGTCCGCTGCTCTTTAATCTTCCTTTTCAGACAACTGTATTTGTAATACGTGTCATAGGTAAGACGTGTTTTGGCAATAAAGCCGGAAAAAACAAAAGTACAGGGAAGTTTTAAGGAGCTACAGGCTGCTGCTTCTACAAGTGCGGCCAGTTGCCATAGCAAGCATATATGTATTTAATATCTTTAAATATTGTTTTATTTTATATGTTATATTTAAATTTACATTTAATTATCTGTTATGTTCTGTATGTGTAACAAGTAGGGACTACAAACTTTCTTTTCATTATACAACCTTGTGTCGCATAATGATAAAATAAACTACCTTGATTTGATTTAAAACTTTCAAAAGCTATATTGCTATAATATATATCACCAAATTTCACTATCACTTTCAACGGGGACAAGTGTAGCCCAAAAAAATGGATCAACATTTCTTAATATAATTTACAGAACAACTACAATGATAACAAATGTAAAAGTTCTGTGTTTAACAACACTGCATAATAGTTATGGATATATTAACAATGTATAAACAGACAAGCATTGGGGATAACAGCTATACTGTGGCAATGCCTTCTAATGCGAAGATAATTACTGTTGTTTACATTGGGCTCCTAACAATTTACAAAATATACTGACTCAGAAAACACATTACTGTTGGCAGGAGTTTTAATGGTTTGATGCATTTGCCTAAATAAACATAAATTACCCATTATACAATAATTCCAAATAATATTATATTGCAGCGACTTGATGGTGTTGATGCTGTCAAACTATCTGTGTGAGTGTGTGTAAGTGTTGCTGTTGAGGCGGCGGTGATGGTCGCAGAGGGTTCTAAGGAGTGTCATACTGGAAGTAAATACACATTTGTTCATAGAGACACAGTCACAGCACTCAGTCACTCTGCCTCAGTCTGCACTGTTGAAGCAAATTAAGGAAGCCTTGGCAGCCTTTTAATGGTCTGTCACAGTCTAACAGGTTTAGAGCGCTTACAATGGACCCAGGCACTAAGCCCGACAGCTCGCACTTAATTGTTCAGAACCTGTGTGTGTGTGTAAGTGTGTGTACTGTTAGAGCCATTCTGTGGCTGTAACTAAAGTCATTGATTCTCATTATGAGGACAGATGAGATAGACACTTTCTGCCCGTCAGTCTGACTGGTTCAATAAAATGAGTACTCCAACTGATATGTTATGATGAATTTGGTGCCAATAGCTGTGTTTCCAAACACAATTTGACTGTTATTTTAAAGAAAGTGATCCTGAACTCAAGGTATCTGTGCCCAGTTACATTCTCAGTGCCAAAGTGTTTAAAGTTAATTGCATGGCTATATTCCACAGAAAGGAATCCTGAAATGTCTTAGCGATTTCAAATAAACCATCTGCAGACAGACACAAAGACATGCAAGGCCATAAGCGGATTGAGTTATTGACTCAACCAGCCAATAATAAACAAAACATGTAGTGTCTCAATTTTCAAGTGGTGCCTGAAGAAATCAGCAAATAAAACCATTTGTTTTTCACTCTGTAACCCACACTCTATCAGCCAGTAAAATGGTCCACGAAGGACGAGGTGGCAGTGAGTAAAAATCCCTCCTAAATGGTTGGAGATTCTGAGCTGTGTGACCTAGAATATGTTTGACAATCTTCTTTTAATTAGGCCTTGAAGACACGACTCATTCCAACTGCTGTCCCGAGAGCTAAATTAATTACTGAGACAAAGCCCATTCTAGCTCATGGCAAAGATGAATCATTGCAGTATTTGGGGAATGAGCAATGCTCTTCATTCAAGGGCTGATGAAAGAGACTCAGACACTAAAATGTAAGCTAATGTACTTCATCAAAAGGCTCCTTCAGCCACACCACACATGCACTGTACACATGGGCATGTGCTGCCTCTGTAATCAGGACTTCATTTTTTAACTGTTTTTGTCTTGGATGGAATATTTCCTCGACAAATGCATAAAAAAAATGATAAACTGGAACTTTTATGATGGTTACAGTTCATCTAATTCTGTTTTGTCCGTAACATCCTTGCCTCACTTCCTACTCCCCTTCAGTTACACCTCCCTTGCGACTTCACTCTCAATGGTCTGACCATTTTGCTTTCCTGGGCTGTCTGCAGATAACTAGCCTCAACTCAACTGCCTTGTGCAGACTATCAGCCAGCGGACGCGCCCTCACCCACTGCCGGCAGACAGGCCATCCATTCAGCTAAATGACTGTGTCATCTGTCAGCCTGTTTAAATGGGTGTTTGTGAGTTATGGCTAATTAAGCTAATCACAACACGAAGGGTTATGCCAGAGCCTGGCCCTCACAAAGAGATACAGATGAAAAGGTGTGTTGGAGGGATGGAGTTATGTCACACCTGCACCTAATGAATATGCGAAGATTTAAAGAACTGGGAAATGTGAAGAGTTTTAATTGATATATTTAATTTAATTGTAAGATATAAACAAACAAATAGTCAAATTTTTTTTGTTTTAGTTGCTTGTGAAATACAGCGGAGCAACACTTTGCAATCAGGGATATGATAATACTTTGCCCATTAGTCTCTTTCACTTTCACTTTCCCTATTTATTATTTCTGTCTATTCCTCTCTCTTGTTATCACGTATTTTCTTACACACTTGCAATGTCCCTTTCTGTCTCTTTCCTGAGTTTTCAGAGACCTTGTGAATCTGCAGATGTGCTGGGAATCCCTACTAGCAGGTTGGTATTGACTGAATGATTGCCAAGTGTGTGCTCGGCAAGTCTAATGAGGTAACAACCGAATTTTTGCTCAGGCAACACCTCTACATTAAATTGAAGGGTTCACGGGGATGTCCATGTCCTCAGACAAAAAACTGATAACCCACTCAAATGTTTTCATTAGGGAAAAAATGTGTTTAGTTATCTATGCCTGATAAGATGAGATTTCCCAATACAAAAGGATAACATATGGAAACGGTCGGCCAGCCAACACGAATTCCCCAGCAGTGAAGTATTTGTTATCCTACAGGAGAGACAAGCTAGTTTTGTCCTCTGCAGCACATGTGTGTGTCTCTCTATCTGTATGTTATGAAGAGAGATGAACTCTGCAGCAGCACATAGACGCAATGTGGCCGGCCCTTGAGTTCAGAATTCTTCCCCAGTCTTTCCACATATATCTTGTTACAACAAGACCAAAGGACTTCAGCTTTTGCATTCTCTGACACATACACACCATAGATACACACTCACATCTGCATGAGCTCTGATTAACTTGATTATAAGCACACTACATGGATGCAATTAGCTGAAGTAGCCCACGCTGGTAATGCAATTCCTCCCAGTTGTAATAGTTAAATAGACCAGTACAGCTATTAAACCAGGACAAATGCAAGACCATGATTCCCATACCCATCTAACATGCAAAATAATGAAACACTTACAAACATGAGTAATATCTCGACAGAGGAGACCACAGTGATTGACGCAATGTTGGAAACATCTGGATATTAAGCACTTTGGAGATAATCTGTTGAAAGACTGAGTATACCATCAGAAATGAAACAGCTTAGGGGTCACATAGAAAAATGGGTTTCTATAAGCAGAGAACAAAGTATTACCTCCTTAACTTTATCTCTTCACAGTCAATCCAAGATTGAATGCCAAAGCCAAAGTGATGGCCAACCATCACCACCATCATCATCCAATTTAATTTGTCCAACCTCCTTTAGGACATGATTACTGAAAAAAATCAAAGCCAGGTGTTCGGCAAGTACGGTACAAGTAGATCAAGGTAGGGGAAGCACACCTTTGCAAATTTCAATGGAATGACATTGTTGTGGAGAGAATGTGGAGCAGTGTTTTATGTTCTGTAAGAAAGTGAAATACTCAAACATAAATCATCATATACACATTAACCTGAAAACCACTAATTTTCTTTTGAGGCAAGTTAAACATTTCAAGCTGATGATGGATGATCACTGGACAGGAGTATCTGTCTGATTAAATTAGTTTTTCAAGAGGGGAAACAGTTGACTTCTTCACTATAGGCATTTAAACCCTTCTCAGAAACAAAGCTAGTTGGTTTAACAACAATCAAGAAGTACAATGACTATTAATGAAATTCAGAGTATTTGCTATGGGGTTGTGTGATCCGTCATACGCGCTGCAAAGAGTTAGCTC
Organism: Micropterus dolomieu; assembly: GCF_021292245.1. Taxonomy (NCBI): domain Eukaryota; kingdom Metazoa; phylum Chordata; class Actinopteri; order Centrarchiformes; family Centrarchidae; genus Micropterus; species Micropterus dolomieu. The sequence continues at coordinate 11,210,584 of NC_060158.1, forward strand.
ATTAAAAGTATGCTTTTGGGGGGGGGGGGGGGGGAGGAGAGAGAGAGCGCTCATTTCTCAAAGCTAGAAGGCTGCATATCAAATATCTCAGGGGCAAGGAGTGGGAACTCAATTTACAATGTCTACACTTTCCCTGACATTGTATGTCCACCATCATTGCCATTACCCATAAATGGGTTCTGTCACACCAATTAGAGGAAAGTATCTACACAGAATGTTTCCTTTTCTTTGCCATTGTGCTTGTGATCAATTCTCCATAGACGAGAAAAAAAATCTATAATGTGAGGCTGAGGCTATAGGAGTCTTTGCAGCCCATGTGGCTTTAAATAAGGAATCCAATAACACCATGTGCAATCATTAGCTTGTCAGGCTTTATTACACTAAAGTACCTGAAGGCTGTTTAGCTGTTTGGTTCATAGCATGCAGTGAAGCGAGGTTTGATGTGAGGTGAGACCCATGGAACCCTTCAATGTTAACCATGTACTCTATCTTAATTAAGTTTGTAAGCATGCTAATGTAAAGTACATATGAGAATGGCATTAGATTTGCAGGTATTTGGTCACAAACCAAGGTATTAGACAAAGGTGAATTTTGATCTGATGATATGGCTAGAAGAAAACTCCAGCACCAAAGTCATTGGGATATCTGTATCAAATTTCTAGCAATTTGCCAGTGAGCGTAATCCAGGCGGCAATTATGTTTACACAAAAATGTATTAGCCAAAGAAATTCCTAGTATGCCAAAGTATTTTATAGGAGTAGGCATTGTACATTCACAGGAAATAATCTTTCTCTTTGACTCTTCTAGTCACATCTTCTGACTTCTACATGACTTTCTCTGCTGCTGTTTTGTCATACCATCTTCCCCCCTGAGGGATCCTTCATCCCACCATTTTAAGAGTGGAAATGTATCCGCTTCCATTGTAATTACAAACCCACTGGAGGCAAAGCTTCTTGATCTCTGCTGGATCCTCGCTTGCTTTTCTTTTTTCCTTTATTTACTCACCTCTCTCAGCCGAGAGGACAGACACATGCTGAGCTATCAGTTCTGTTTTTCTTCCCTTTCTGTTGGGCATTCTTTGCATCTAATATGCCTGAAATTTCAATAGCATTTTGGGAGGCAATAAAAACAATGATGTTGATGGGGACGGTGTTTGAGAGAGAGAGACTGTACAAAGACAAGGGTTTCTGTTTGTACATTGTGGGGATTTCCAATCCATATTCAGTATGTGTTGCATATAAGAGGCTGTACAAATGCACAAGGCTGGAACCATGCCTTTGTTTACTGTTGGTGTCTGGATTAGCCATCTCTAGGCACTGTGAATCCTCCTTGAGGCCAAAGTGTTGACTTGTAACAGCCCAGGATGAAGGCATGATAGTGGGGAAGAAATTGCTTTCTGCAGGGTCGAAATTAAAGCTGCAGAAATGAAAACAACTGTCCCCACTGTCTCATGAAAACCAGCCAGTTAAAGCCAGCGGAGTCTGCTTTGGCTTGCGGGTAGAGGGTCAAGATGAGAGCAAGAGTTTGATGACCCCGTAGTGATATGTAACCAAGACCGATTAAACGCGTACTGTGTGAGAAGTGTGGCCAACCAACATCCCATAAAAAATAAATAATAAAACACACACACATACGCACGCACGCACACACACACACACACACACACACACACACACACACGTACGCCAACAAAGTGGAGACATAGAATAAATAAATTGTTTCCACTGTGTGTTTTCTGTTTCAAATCCATTCAGGGAATCACATTTTTATGCCCTGTCTTTGTGATAAATGCAACGTGTATTTCCTGGAATGTCTAAGACTTAGACCCTTTTACCTTAGACTAGAAAGGGTATTATAAACATTGATGCAATAGAAAGACAGATCTGCCCTTTGCAAATGAATTCACACATTTTTGGTTAAATGAAGGCTACCCAGCTGAAAAGTCATTAATTTTAGGTTTTCATTACAATTACTTTATAAATCTGTCCAGCCTCCACCAACCACCATAATGCCATCCACTATAATCAAGCAAAGCGACAAGTTGATAGTTTGAAATCACCATAATTAAAACTGGGTTATCATTTATCCTCACAATCATTTAGCTGGGTATCATTTAAAATGTTTCTACTAGTGCCCATATGATGCTTGACTTTCAGTACAGGACCAATACAATATTTTTTCCCCGATAGCTTGGGGAATACAAACGTCATTCCTCATTTCAGTCAGACAACTTACATGGAATGGAATACTGTACGTGAACGTAGAAAATGTACAGTGTTGATCTTTGTAGTCCTTGAAGACTCTGACCTTGTCACTCTCCACAAGATCAGCACAACAGGAGTGATGATAATGACTTCCCCCCCAGAGAAAGATAGATTTAGGTTGCTCGGGTTGAGGTGAGACTTTGAAATGTTGTAGTAGCTTTCAGATGAGCAGTGTGGCAGCAGGCACTACAGCAAACAAGTATGCAGAGCACTGATAGCACGCTAGTAGTACGCTACCATAATCAAAAGAGTGTATTGAGCATACAGTGCATTGCAGTAAAAAGAGTATGCGCCATGTGAGTGTAGTGGCAGACTCGAGTGTACCCAAAAGTGGGTTTGTGTTAGGTCAGCTTTTGGAAAAACCAACCTAGTTAGGTCAACAGGACACTCCTTGGTCCCGTGTGTGGATGTTGATGCCGATGACTGTGCTGCCTAGGGCTGTGGCAGTTTAGAACAGAAAGAACCATGATGTTCCCAAAAACATGTGACAGAGCCCCACCACAACTAGAACCACAGCAAGAGTTTTATGTTTGTCTTGTGGCATGTTTCGCTTTTGCTGTGCACAACATGATTTAAGACGCCCCTGCTCCTCTTTGCCGGTGGCAGCAATAATTTCCTTTGCGCTTCCTAAAAAGAGGCTACTTCTGAATGAACGTGTACCTTGAATCACAGGAATAACATAAAAGGAATGCTGTGTGCCATCAGGAGCCTACCTACAGTGATGATTATCATCTCTAAATCCAATCCAATTTCTTCACACGTTGCATGCAATTGCTTCAGGGGAGTCTCAACATGTTGGAAAATAGGCAGCTGGGAATTTAAGTGGTGCGGATGTAAGATGAGAGAATATCAGAGAGTTGTAATGGAAAATAAAAGAATGAGAGAGAGATTTGGTGTGAAGCCTTGTAAATACATTTATTAGAGGAAGAAATACAGAGAAATAAAAACCTGCCAAATCTGTTTCCAGCTCTGTGACTGTGACAGCAACATGACGACAATAAAAATCCTCAATTTGCCTGAGTTCCAGTCACACCCCGAACGTCACATTAGAAAACCAGATCGCACCAATAAAGTCGAATCAAGCGGATTGCAGAACAGCAATTAATTCCAAGGATAATGACAAGGGAAGCCGTCCAAAAGTGTCTCTACCTCAATTAGTATCTCATTGCACTGTCGATGCACAAGATGGATGAAAAGAAAAACAAATTAAGTTGCAGAGAAGAGAGAGGGTGAAAGGAAAAGATAAAGTAGGGGAAGGAGGGAGGAAGTTATATACACAATGGGGGCTTGAGAGGAATGAGTGTGGGAAAGAGGGAAAGCTTAAAGGGAAGATAGAGAAAGGAGGGTGAGGGGAGAGGGAGAAAGAGAAAAAGAATTTGCTGTGTGCATAAGAGCTTCCCTGATACTAACAGCCACTAATGGACACTAGAGAGTAAGTGATAAGAAATAAGAAGCAAGATGGACTGAGCAGAGACCTATTCTAAGAGATGAGAGCAAGAAACAAGCTAGAAGAGACAGAGAGACACCGACAGGGAATGAGGAAATCTGCTGTACTCACAGCTGTATGGGCCGGGCAGTAGGCGTAGCTCATGTGCGTGGAATGAGAGTGGTGATGCGGGTGTTGTTGTTGGTGGGACAGGTGATGCTGCAGACTGCTCCTGGCCGCTTGACTGCCACTGGTACCAGTGGTCCAAGTGGAGCCAAGGCTTGGACTCACAGCTGCTGCCTTACTGCTGTGGTAACCTCTCACCGCTGCACTGGGCTGGTGTTTGGAAGAACGGGAACAATGTGGGGAAGGGAAATGGAAAGGGAAAACAGGTTGGGAAAGCAAAGAGGTTAGTGTGAGACAGAAGAAAAGAGAAACTGTGAAGGAGCGAAGTAACAAATGTTACTGTGAAAAACATCAATAGCATAACTGCAAACAGCCTCCATTCTGCAACGCGGGCAAGCACTGACAACTGACTGCCCGCTCACTGACCTGTATCGAAAGAGAAAGCAGGACGTGGTGTTGATCTAAAATCTGCATACCAGAACATCAAGATTGTTCACACACTTTCTTTTCACCCTTTTCCCCTCCCTTCCTCTATCTGAGCACCAGATGTTGTGAAACCCCCTTCTGTCACGCTCGAGATGTGTTCTTGCTGGAAAAGTGCTGATTGGTTTGATAAGATGCTTGGATTACAGGCTGGCAATGGGCTTCCCAGTGCGGCATTATGTATTGGGTATCAACAGGGTCCAAGAAACACAGGGCTGAATGTGCTGACAGGCTGGCTTATGCCGCTCTGAGATGGGTTACCTGGGCTGTCACGGCCATTGGAGCATAGAAAAAAAAAATACAGGACACAGAGGGCACACATATCGAACCGTGGCATTTTAACAAGACCCAAGACAAATACTATAGTATTTGCAATCTCTGGTCAGCAATGCCACTTAGTTTGTTTTAACCTGTATTGAGCCTCCAAACAGCAGGTATTACTTTTTAGGTAAATTCAGTTTGCTAAGTTGTCAATCACAGAGAACACCACTTGTGTTTGAAAATATTCCACAAATCTCCATATTTGGTGATTTCAAATTTTTCAGAAAAACTGAAGGATGAAGTTGTGTTTTAAAGTTTGATTCTCTTACATTATAAACTAGATAAACCATGTAAAACATCTGTTCAAATAGCAGAGAATTGCATTGTCACAAAGGCAAAAATAGGGCTGTTTTTTTAAGTTGTGTTCATACTTACATACAGTATAGAGGTAGAGAGCCGCAGACTTCCAAGAGAGTAGACATGCATGCACTGCTGTACATACTACAATTGTAGGTCTGCATGCACAGACACATTTCACACATACACACCAGAAAACTTTTCCTTTTTTTAAATTAGTACTTTGATATAATGTTCAACACAATTCACTGACACACTTTGGTTTGCTTGTTTTCTCTTCTACATTATGATAAACTGAAAACTTCTGGGTTTTGGACTATTGGTTTGCTAACACAAGCAACAGTAAAACACAAACCTTCCATGGATATTTTTCACTACACTCTGACCTATTATACTGCACACAAAACAATTACACATTATTCAATAATGACAATCATCATTAGTTGCAGCCCCAAGTGTTTAACACAATCCCTAGTCTGAGTGCATTAAACAGAGGTCTTAAAGAAATCTTAAAATAATAATTTCTAGTTAATACATTTTTATTATATTATTTACTCTGCTCTGATCGTTTTCACTCTGCGAAAAAACATATGAACTATATAACGCAATCTAAACACCATTTTGTTATGATTTAATATACACATGCAAATGGTGCACACAGCAAAGACAAACCACCTTGAACGAAGCACAGCTGTATATCACTAGTGAGCATTAACAGTCCCCTTTAGGCCCTCTTGGATTTTCACTGAGGTCAGAGGCCATCCCACACAGGGGATACTGAGGAGCTGGCAGCAATATGGACTTCACAGCTGTGCTTAGAAAGCTTGCCAGTCTTGTATTCTTCATCACAAAAGAACCGCAGGGGAAAAACCTACGCCAAAGTTCAGCCTAATACATACAATATATAGCGACAGGTTTAGGGTTCATGTTAATATAAAACAGGAGGAGGCTGTTTCCCCCAAAGGAGGATAAATGCATTTATACAGTAAAGAGTAGAGTCCATAGAGGAGCATGAAAGAGCCCCCCTGTTGTAATAAAACCATAGGTCCTGGGGATAAAATTGACAAATATGTGAAGCACTGATTTTGAATCACCAGGTTTTTGTGTCAAAAAATGGAAACTTCAGTTGAAAGAAGAAAAAAAAAATATCAAGCAAGTTTGTGTGTCTTTTGTCAAACACATCTAACACTCTGAGTTGTTATTTTCTCTCAGGCCTTAAATGACGGATTTAGTCATAGGGTCAAAATTTGAGAACTGTGCGGGCAGGATATATTGTACAAACAACGCATCAGCATTTAGAGCTATGCCTCACTGATGCAAGTTATTGAGTGCTATAGAGAAATTCTCGCACTATTATAGAGCCACTGTAAAAGCCAGAAGGAAAGGAACAGCCCCAAGTATGGTACATTAAGCTGCATGGCCACAGCCGCTACTTTAACACCAGTATTCACCAGTTCATAGAGTTTAAGTGCTGCCCCAAGCCATGCAACAACCTCCACTGGCCTTATAAATGAGGATTATTCATCCAAAGCAGAGGCATTTAGACCTAATGCACCTATGCAAGGTGTTCTGTTAAAGTCCCTATCTCAAGAGAGAGATCATTTTTAAATACGCTTCATGCCTATAAGTTATATGGGATAACAGAGTCATTGCTGAAAACGTTTTAAGGCTGGGTTGCTATGCTGCATGAGTGACAAGATATCCGCCCTTTATATTACAGGGGCAGGGCTGTGTTTTAACATGAGGCTGAGATCCGAGGGTCTTGACATTCCCCGACTGGAATGCATGATTGGTCCCCAGACTCAGATTCATGTCACAGGCTTTCAGCGGCTCGTCAAAGAGCTACACTCTGCCCATATTTCTCCATTTTATATAAGGGCCAATGGGATCTGGTTACACAAGGCTTTTCCTCCTCCGAGGGGGAATGTTTTACATGCAGGCAAACAGATGTGTGTATGTGCTGGCCGGTGTATACGTGTGTTTGCGAGGGCATGCATGCGTGTATCTGTTTTGTGGGGTGTGTGTGTGTGTGTGTGTGTGGGGGGGGGTGTACGAGTTCCACACTGCTATTGAGGAAAGCGGGGAATTTTTGCTCATTTGACGGATGTGGTCAGAACAAACTTCATCTGGAGCATTCAAACTCTTGACATTGGGGGTCCCTCCTCGGACAAAGCTGAGACAACTGCACTCTCCTTGTGATGGGACATTCTGAACCTTACTACTGTCCAAAAAATATTAATAGTGCAACATAAAAAGTTCATATTAATCTATTTTTATTTTCTCTCTCTTCTTCCTCCACATTATTTAATTCAGGGCATAATCATGCTCTATGTTTTGAAAGTGATAATCTGGAAGCTTTAGGGGATGTAAACAGGAAGTATACCATTGCCTACATGAAGTCAGTAACACTGATTCACAGGCAAGCTCTGGAGTTATAAGGACTATCTTATTTCTGTGATTTCTAAGCGTGTTTGTGGACGCAATGGACGGCAGAGATAATTCATTCCTCTGGAAGTGTAAACTCACACTGAATCTAAAAATGTGTGTATAATGATTGCGTGTTCACATTTGAGTTATGACACAAGAGAAGGAGTTTACATTTTAAAATACCTTGATCATCTCCATGAGCTGTGTGTCAGCTCCAACTGCTGTGTTGATAAGTGGGCCAAACTACAATAATGAACTTCATGTTGTTTGTATAACACAAGTATTCAACCTCATGCAGTATCTCACCTCTGATCTAAAGGAAGTAAGAGAACTAGGGCAGGGTACTGAACCTCAATACATTTTTCGTACAAATCGAAATGTGTCTGACTAAATCCTAGATTTTGCTCATTTTAGATTAGCAAAAATTGTCTTTTTGTTAAAGGGGATTTGTAGGAAAATGCGTTTATTTTGCTTAAAGTATTGAAAAATGTATCCAGAATATCCAGGCTTAAGAAGCAACCAGTCAGACTCTACAAATGTATCCTCAAACCTTTAAAAACAGCTGCATTGCCCTGCTCCACAGTCATTTCACTTATCAATTTCTCTTTCAGCAAGTTAACCTTAGATCATAATACATGTCACAAATACAGGGCTGTTTTTATTATTTTCTTGATACATGATATTCATTTGGCTTAACAGAGAAGAATATGTAACTACTTCAGCAAGCCAGGACGTTATCAGCACCATTTATTACTAAACATGCAAGTCGAGGCGGGATAATGCTTCACCTTCAGCTATGAAAAAGTGAGTGGAGGTTGTGGCTCCATTAATACGCTGAGATGAACCAGCACACAGAACCTCTCCTGAGTCCATTTTTCAACAGTTAAGTGATTTCTTTCCGTCTCTCCCTGGTGACACTGAGTGGTTATGGGTGTCAGGGGACGGACCTTTGCAAATTACAGAACACTTGTGTGTGTGTGTGTGTGTGTGTGTGTGTGTGTGTGTGTGTGTGTGTGTGTGTGTGTGTGTGTGTGTGTGTGTGTGTGTGTGTGTGTGTGTGTGTGTGTGTGTGTGTGTGTATATATATAATATATATACAAACACATACATACATACATACATACATACACACACACACACACAATGAAAACTAATGCATGTTTGTCATTAAATAAAATGAATAACTTGCCAGAGAAACTTCAAATTCATTGCTCTTTTTGAATACAGAAAATTAAATCCAGTCTGGTTTCGGTGGTAATGGTAGTGTCAAGTCCTTGGAGATGGAAAGTTAAACTGGCCTATTTTATCATTCCTGAACTGCAGAAAAGAAAGACACTGCTCTCTCTCATCATTTGTCTGTGAACACTGTGTGACCCCATAACTATGATGTAACCTCTCCATGAGGTTCCTTCTAAGGAATAATATGGTCATACCGAACAATTCCTTGCATTCCAGGAAATTTTTCCACCATGAAATCTATAACACAATAGAACAAAAACACACTCCGATAAGGTGTTGAGGAAGCAAACTGTGGCCTATTGCCAAGACATCAGATTGCTTTTGTATTACAGAAAGTTTAACAGGAATACGTTGTTATGGCTCTGAAATTTTACAATTTTATGGTTTCAGCTTGGTATATTGACTTTCGTGCAGGATGACTCAAACACCTAAGGCAACAGATTGTCTTTTGTTATTCGTTTGTTCTTTTTTCCTGACAAGTTATCTAATTTTATCTTTAGGTGTAACCTTTATCTCAGAGTGCAATACTAAACATTAAGACAAATAGTCTTGTGTATGTGCTTTTTTCCCCTCCTTCTTCGCATTTAATAACACTGTACAATGATTATCTGACCATCCTGAAGACACTGTGCCCCACAGCTGTTTTTGGATACATAGGCCCTGCAAGGCACAAATGGTGATTTCCCACAATACAGATCCAAATCAAAAAGTCCTGGTTTCCTGTTGGCCTAACTGTCTTATCTTGGCTTAGCCCATTTTTTTTTACAAAGAGACTGGAGAGCTGCCAAAAAGGCCCCTTTTCCTCTCTGTGTCATCTCCATATTCCCGTTTCACACACAGCGCATACGGAATAACACACAACCTCCAGTGCACTGGTGTAAAACTAGCACAGTCTTATTCAAAAACCCATCAAAAATGAGGTCCCTAAAACATGACAACAAATGACTAAATAACCAAGTGCCAAAGCATTTATGAAATGAATAGTTTAAGGGTGAGAGGCTCCAACACAAGGACCAGGAAAGTCATCCCAGATGGCATTAGTTAGGGGATATTGTCTTCTAGAGGGCCCTCCACGCCTGGTTGCTCCGTTTGGCCGGCTATGAAAGAGATGCAGCTTTCCTTTGGCATCTCTGATGACTGACTTCCTGGAAGCTGTGTTGCGTGAAATGGCCTCTTCTGTACCGGTCGCTCTCCTTTGCCAATCCTCAGCCCCTCACACAAGTCGGCTTCCCGCCACCAAACACGCAGGCTTTGACTGTCACTCCTGGCAAAACGCAGCAGACACAGGTGTGACAGGCTCCATGGGTCACCAGCAGTTCCACCTACAATCACAAATGGCACCCTAGTCCACCCTTTCTCTAATATTTAAGGAAACCAAGTTCAAGCATACCCATGGCAACACAGTGGCAGGGCATGTGTGGATTTTGGCGTGTGGGAAGTTTGACAAGTTTTAGGCTGCTCTCAGTTGAAAGAAAGGAAGGAATGAGCGAGCATTCCTACCCTTGGTGCCTTCACGCTCAGTGGCGCCCAGACAGAAAGGACCGGCACTGCCAACACCAAACACCAAACTCTGCCTCTGCTTCTCTCTCTTTTCCTCTCCACTTCGTCTTAGAACACTAAGAAAATGCTGAGATGAGAGTCTGGTAGAACTAGGTGGTAACCATGGCAACTGGGTCAGAGGGCGACATTATACGCAGGATGGTTGACAGCCACTCACAGAAGCAGTACTGTACTTGGGGTCAGCTGTGCTAAGTTTAGAGTGTGGTGTATACTGTTAAGATTTCTGCACTGACCTCAGTGTGACTGCGAAATCTCTATTGACTGGAGTCCCCATTCAAAATGTTGTGACCCTACCTGTTTAAGGCCTCTGCTCTAGTCTCAAGAGATGAACAAGATACACAATGTACCCATCCTCAAGTCGCGAACAGTAATTTAAAGGCAGTAGGTGGCACAATAGATTGTTTATGCATTACAGCTCATAGAGACTGTGTTTACTCCTTTAAGAAGCCTATTTTCATTACAAATAGTGCTCTGAGTCTTTCGAGGTGTGGAAAGAAGGGAATAAATTGTGAAAAGGAGGTTGGAGGGTACACATAGAGAGACAAAAAAAAGGAAAAGAGGACAGAAAGAGGAGACATTTTGTGAGTGCGTCTTTGACCTCTGAGAATCTTTGACGAACAAAAATATGACCCTTCCACATTTGGAGCTCTAAGTAAACCTCACAACTTTCTGTGTCTGTTATCCTTCTCTCCAAATATTTTCCTTGGCCTGACACATGTTTATGCTCTGATGAACCGTGAGCCTGGGGGCTGCTGCTGTGAAGCGGATGAGGAGCCTCAAATTTGCATCTTGACATCCTATGGGAAGCAAATGGAAAGACATGGGGGGTGATCTGACTAACAGACAAAGTCACTTTATTGAAGTGGCATGATTTCAATAACACATACACATATGCTCAAAGTACTCATGCTCCCTCTCCCACTACCTTCCTTTGATCTCCCACGATGCTTGGACTAACAAGAAGAAGCAGCATCGACCCCCTCAGTAGAGAGGTGCCATAAACATTCAAACAGGGGTACTTTAATGGGAGATAAAGGCCTAATATTGCAAAGCAGTGGCGCAGTGGAAAAGGAGATGAAACTCATGATCAAATATCATACATTAATGAATTAGTCCATTGACCAAAAATGTTTCATTTTGATAAGTGATTTATTGTTTTTTTAAGTCTTCATAAAAGGTTACTCCCCAGATGTGAGAATGTGCAGACTTTCTCTGCTTTATACCACAGTATATTGAATACCATTATTTTTTGGACTGTCGTATAAAACATCTAATAACCGAGAAACTGACCTGGGACCCGTTTATTTTAATTATTCTATTATTTTGCTGCAGTTCTTTGTATCAATATGTCTGACAACTAAGTGGCTCATAGTCGCTATCTGGACTGATCACATGGTGGATCACAATCAGGATGAAAAGAGCAAACTGTGTAGGAAAAAAATATATGTACTGCTACTGTTTTTGACAGTCAGTGCTCGTAACTAGTAGCACACTATGTTGCTGCCAGTGTGGGTGTTTTCTTTATATTTGGGTCTGTTGGGATCAACCATATTTTAGATCAGGTCTAATTCTCCTCAGATCTATCTTGGACTATGTTTGGCTGTTCTTGGGACCATTTTAAATCAGGAAAATACATTTATGCAGCTCAGATTCACGTCTGTTTTGGATCAGGTCCAAAAGTTTGCAGTGGTGAAGACCTCTCATCTGAATACGTCCCCTTGGGTTATGGGAAAATTCTAAATTCTAATTATTTTGAAAAACTTTATGAATTTAAATGACTAATTAAAACAGTTTTTAATTTCCAGTGTAAATTAGACTATCTAAAGGTAAGTTGGAAAATGGAGTGTGATCCTCATTGCAACTTACTAGAGCACTGTAGTAAGGAAACTGTAAAAACCTTCCACTGACTCCACTGTTTTGAATTACAGGAATCCAGGATGTAATGCACAGTACTTCAACCTGTTAACAGCAATATAGAGACAGGCTGTTAACGTCTGCTGCTGAACTATGATTACAGCTGTTTACCCACTGGGGCAGTCGAGCTGTGTCTGAGTGGATCACACCTCCAGACAAATGCTTTCACGCTGACATTTTAGCCCTCTTCTTATGTATGCTTTTTATACACCCACTTCTCTGGCTCTGTCACTCTGTCTGTTCACCTCGCTCTATCAATGTCTCCCTTTGTCTGTCTCTCTCTCTCTCTTTGTCTCTGTATGCATTTCCATCTCTCACTCTTTATGTCTAACTCTCTCGCTCTCCTTCCATCGCTCTATGGGGATGATGGATGCCTCTGATTGCCTGAAGCCTCTGAGTCCAGCAAATCCCGAGTGCAGTTTGGAGCTTGGTGCCATTAAAACACCTACACAATGCAGAAATAGCCTCACATGATCAGTAAGTGGTGATCTGGGGTAAAACAGAACAGAACATATGTGCAGTGCTACTAATTAACACAAAATCTATAACAAGCACTGACATTTGTTTAATTATTTCATTATTGTTATAAATGTCTATAAACTAACCATAGATGCAATAAATAGTAACATCTTACCAGAAAATTAACCAACCAATCAGCCAACAGCCCAGCAATTTAACAGGACTAATGTATAATAAGCGAGCCAAAATGTGTAAGGAAATGCTTTGAAATGCACTGATGTATAAAGCAGACTAAGTGCTCCACAAACATACAGAGAGGAGAGGGACATCACAAAAAGAACTGAGGTTTCTGGTGAATTTCTGATGAAGAGGGTGAGCTGCCACACAAACACATACAGGCACACTCCCATTCGGTGTGTCCATTACTAACTTGCTTACAGCTAACAACTGTACACAGCTGGCACATTTGCTGTTTCGGGGTAAATCATCATTTGTCCAGCAGATACATTTGCACAAATGATATGAGGTCAACATTAGCTTCACGTTTTGCCTTAACAGCCTACAGCCATGCTAGGGGCTCTGTGAGGCTGTACTTAAAGCAAAACGCAGCTTTAAGCTAGAGAAAAATTCGGGGGCTAACCAAAGTCCAAGAACCACCAAGAATTTCTGAACAAAATGTCATGACAATTCAACATATTATTGTTGATGAGCGAGAGACAGACAGACACACACACACACACACACACACACCCCCTTCTAACCAATGCCACCAGCATGGCTGAACAGAGAGTTATCATTGTCTGATACTTTATCTTGATATAGATTTTAGATCATATCACCCATTGCTTTTCTAAATGTCCAACGACAAGGGGAAGGAGAAAGGCCTTGAATTGTAGCATCCTCTCTCCTCCCCTCTTCTTCTGCAGTGTCCTTGGCTTTCTGTTCCCTGCAGATGGGCCCTGGTTGCTGCAGCACCTCTCAGGATGATGCAGACCCCTGCTGCCTGCTTTTGCTCCTGCTATTTCTAGGCCTGTACCCCCTTTCCACCTCGAAGAATCTTGACACCACCTTCAAACACGTACATCTGCCTGGCAACACGAAACACACTGTGCATCAGTAGTGCTTGTACAAAGGAAAAGCTGTTGACTTGAATGGAAGATAAAATAAGACGGGGAAAAACAGCTCCTAAGTGTAAAATTTTTGCACATATAGTGTAACGGCATCTGTCATAGTCCTTTAACAGATCAAGGACTGCTAAGCACACTCAAAGGAAACCATACATACGGAAAAGTCATGCAGACACACATGCACATTACTCATATGAATGACAGCCCCAAAGGGTCAGGGTCAAAAGATGAAGAGAAATGCCATTCTCCTCTACACAGTTACTTTTTTCTCATCTCAGGCTTGAAATCTCTTTTGTTTCGTTGTCTCTGTCAGATCCCCGTGGAGGATGGAAATGAAGAATTAAGACAAGAGCACGAGAAAACAAACCAAGTTGCAACCAAGTCAGCGAACACTGCAGTCCTCCAATAACAACACTTCTTGATAAAAGTCTATTTTCTCTGCACACTGTCTCCACATGATGTTATCATTTTTCTTTAAATTCAATAAAGTCTTCTCTCTCCGCTCAGATGAAAACTGTATAGTTTTGAGATGAGCACACAGTTTTGTGCAAGTTTCCCATATGAGGCCGCCTTCTCAATATGACTTGCTGAAGTGCTGAGAATGCACTGCTATGAGAAGCCGTTATGAACGCAGATCATTATTAAACCTTGGGCTATGTTTTGATTTCCACAAAAAAAAGAACAGACAATTATCTGCTGAGTAAAGGAGACAAATTTTTTCCTATGGTTAAGAGTTGGAACAAGGTTTTATAATCACCCCTCCTACATGCATAAGAGGGTAGGTTTGTCCTCAGCAATCACAAATTAAAACAACTTCTAGAGGACACATGCAAACACCTTCTCTCTTCCTGTATTTGACAGCCTTGGGTGAGAACCAGGTAAGTGACCGTGTGGCGAAAGCAGACTAAACACTCAAGACATGTTGCCCTCAAATGTTTGGGAAGGACATTTGGGTGGGTGTTTTACCTTTGAATGCAATGTGTGGCAGTTCTACAAAATAAAGTGAACCTGGCAATAAAAGGGTATTATTTATATTTTACTGAATTTGTAAAGCATGCCACTTCAGTGAAGTGTTTACACTCCTTTTAGTGGTCTTTATTGTCAAATGCAAAAGGTGCACTTTGGGCCTTTTTATAGATCATGGCAATGAACAGCTTAAGAGTGAAAACAGACTCCACAATGCGGTATATCTCATGCTCTACCTCCTGCTCCGCTATCTGTCTATCTCACTCCTTCAACATATCAAAGACAGGGAGTAAGGGACTGCAGTAAAAAAAAAAAAAAAAAAAAAAAAGAGTGATAAGAGTGATCCCGCCACTCTGCACCCCAGTGGAGCATAACAGGGTATGCATGTAGAGTCATGACCACATTCCAGCTCTCCTCTAGACCGCTGACACAGGGACATGTCGGAACAGTAGCTCTTGGCCCCTTGAGAAAGCTAGACAGCTATACTGTCACTGTTTTAAAAGGACTGCACTGTGATACCAATGCACCAGCACATGTCAGATAATGTGGTTTTATTTATTTTTTTCTCTAGTTGACCGCAAAGGGGAAACTCCTGTCATCCTCAACAATAAAAATAAATAAATAAACAAATAAATAAATAAACAAGAGATCAGCCATTTAGTAGTAGTAGTAGCGATTTGATCAAGCGCTCAAAGATACTCCAACTCCAATGAAAACAAGGGCTTGTGGAGAGTTGAAAATCGGATTTTCGGGTTAAAACAGTCTCTCAAACCACCAGGGTCCCTATTCCCTTTCTCACACCTTTACAGGCACTATCCAACTAAACAGTTAGGGAAGATGCTGTTAAAAGCCCTTAAAGCTCTAATATGAAGAAATAGCTATGGTACTTGAACTTGTGTGCATTCAGTAATTAATTACGTTGATGGAGTACAAGCACTCATGCGCCTGCCCCGCGGTTGATGAAGTGCAAAGTGAATATTCGCTACTTGTGGTGTTAGTGATAGTCCTCGGTACCAGGAACGTGACTTCCTGCCTCCTGCCACACTCACATGAGAACATGCTCCTTTGGAACAGTAAATGATGCAGGATGCTGAGCACATAACAGTCTGCAATGAGAGGATAAAGGCGAGACGTTAAGAGACACACATTACAGCTGACAAAGATAATGTATAGACTGCAGATTCAATACCTTGTTGCTTATAGCCACTCGTCAGTGGACAAACACTATTTGAATATTTTAATCAGACTGATTTCTGCTCAGTACATACTGTAGTGCTCTATAGTACAAGCAGTCGGCAGATCATGTAAAGTGAACATCATGCACAGTGTGGAAAAGAATGATGTTTCAACTAATGAACATCACTTTCTGCTCCTGTTGTCATTTCTCAAGGGCCAAATGATTTGGTACACCCTGGAGTGTTCACCAACATTCAGGAAATGGCCCAACAAACAATAAATCAGAAAACAGCAGGGAGGGTACACCCTGGAACACTGAGTCTGCTCCAGAAACGTCATGATTTATGCTCTTCTGAACCATCAATATCTGTAATTCCGTCAGAAAAAAAAAACAGTAATAGCTTCCGAATCCACACCGCAAGTCTTCCTTAAGTTCATAGGGTCTAATGAAACTATCATTTGAGGTTTTGGTTTATGTTAGGTGTGCAGTGGCAAGATGCATTTCACTGCACTGCACAACACAAATCCTCCTACAGCAGAATGTGTCCTCTGGGGCTGAGACAGGCCATGCAGGCAACTGCAGATGGAGGTTTCCACATGTTCCACACCCTGTTTTATATAGTCTCTCAAGCTGTGAGAGTTGAGCAGTCTCCTGCCAGACTGAATTTAATCACTCATAGTACACATACTATGAGTAGATGTATGCATGTAGGAAGGCTCTCATGTACTGCAATTACTATTGTAATAAGACTTTTAACTCTAAACCCTTCTAAATTTTCTACTATCATCCAAATCAGACCACAATGCACACATGACTTCTTTTTGCACATCCTATCTCTCAGGCAGATAAATGAGTGTGATTTCTTTTGACAGCTCTGGTATGGAAATGGAGCCACAGGCTAAAAGAGGTGACATGATACAGACAACAAAATCAAGTGAAGAGTCAGGGAGAAACAAGGAGCCTCTAGTGAGATCCAAAAACAGGACTCTTGTTGTCAATGAGTTAATCTGTCAAAGTGCCAAAGCCGTGATGCAAAGAGGCATCAAAAAATACCTAGACAAAACAGATAGAAACATTACATGGATACACATAGAACATGCATTTGGACATACATGCAAAAACACACGCACAGTTTTGTATTTTTTTTGAGCTTCTACTTTTGTTATTTGACAAGGACGCTCAGACACACATCAGAAAAAACATCCAAAAAGTGTTTTCTGCCCTGGAATTTGATATTGTGTGGTCAAATTATTTAAACGCAGTAAAGCCAAAGAGCACAGTAACTTGCATCACGGAAGCAATAAAATGTTTTTTTACCAAATACGTCCATGAAAAGGACATTTACCAGACCCACAGAACCTCAAAAGTTGCCAACATCAGCTGGGCCTCACAGTGTTGAGGTCCTCCTGAAGGCCGAAGGTCTGAGAGTCCAGGCCAGGCTACGACACTCAGCTAAAGGCTAAGGTTACAACGTGAGGAAATCCAAGACATCCATCTAATCTTCCCTGTATAAATTTAGGAATCCATGACCTCTACTACACCACACAAGAAAACACTTGAGCAATGAAGAGAGCAGCATAAACATCATGAATAATTTAAGATAGAGAAAGGGCCGGGTCAGGGGAGAGGACAAGGAAAAGGGCAGCAGTTTATTTGTTATCGTAGAAGTTACAGAGAAATCAATCAAGAGCACACTGAAAACACATATAATAAGAAATTATCATTTACAGCATCCTCTGTATTTCATATCAAGCAAACTGAAGTAGAGTTGAGGGGTAGGACAGCTGTATTGGATACATCTATGTACATTAGTCTCCCATACAGATAGGAAACCACCTACTGGTTGAGCGGGATGACTAAGGATGACAGGGATGCCTAATGTGACTTTCATTAATGATACGCTACAGGCCAGAGGCTCATGCAGGCCAAGCCAAAATTGAAAAGTGCTGAAGCATAACTGTGTCGGATACCCAGTTTCCTAGCTCCATAGTCCGACTGATTGAATTCCTGCCTTGCTCAGTTAAAGAATTCCTTAGTTTCACTTATTCCTGTATCAAGAGGGTGGGTTTGGCTGGTTGACTTTCTAACTAACCTGCCATGAACTGCCACAGTCATGCAGGTAAATGTTAATGTAAAATAGCCCACAATCAATAGCAATTGTTAAAAATGGGTTGCTTTTAGACATGTTAAACAGTAATGGGTTACTAATAATAGGCTACTCAGGGTTTTACTCAGGATTAAAATCTGGGATCTCTGGTGTGGAAAACTATGATTTAGGTATTTACTAAAGTTAAGGATAACGTCTGTATTTTTCAATCTGGACTTTCCAATGTTTTTGTGTCTATGTGACTAATTGGGATAACATTTTTCGAAATTGGTCCAGCAAGTGCACTGCAGTTGGCAGCAGCGAGACAGGGCTGTGACTTAACCCTTGTGGTCAATTGAGCCCCGTCAAAGTGTGCCCATGACATGCTATTTTACCTCTCAGAACACAGGAGTTGCTGGTCTACTGCTCAGTCAGTTAGTTTGTTTCTGTTATTGTGTGACTTTGTTGTTTTAAAAGGGTTAAAAACACCAAAGTCACACAATAATAGAGTATATAATAATAATCGAGGCAGTGGTAGCTGCAAAGAGGTAAAAGTACTATTTTTGTCATGGGAGTCTGGTGGCATAGTGATATAGGTCACTATATAGGTCTGTCTGTAGGGATCCTTTCCATAATAATGTCACACTGATAATAACAGCCTGTCAGTGGAAAAAACAAGCACATTAGTGGACGTACTTTGACGAGGCGCAATTGCCAGCAAGGATTACGCTGCAGCCCTGTCCTCGCTCAATTCTAGACCCAATTAGTCACGTAGACACAAAGACATGGGAAAATAGGATCCATGTTGAGTTAAAAAAGTTAACCTTTAATGTGTAGTGTATACAATGAATAGCTTTATGGACTGAAATTTCAACTGAAATTACAGTGTCATGATATGATCGTACTCTATTTGCTGTATTGAAATAAATATCAACCATATCACCCAGCTCTGCTGTATACGCACCATGAATTACTACTACATTACTGCACCTTAATTTCACAATTTAATTTCCTGGTCAAACTACCAGCTGTGACACAGCAGTCACAACGTAGAGGTATGAAAATGTAGTGCAATGCCCACTTGAAGAGCAGAAAAAAATTGTTTGCATACATGCAATGATGGGATGATTTGAGGTGTCGGGCTGCAGGGGAAGGACTATAGCTGCTAATTAGAGGTAGATTCTAATACAAAAGACTGTTCTCCAGTATGGAGGGCCTTGTTAGCTGACAGGCGAACCTGAGTGCTCCGGCTGAGGGGTTGGCTGGCTGCTGCAGAGCTGTCTTCCTTCACTGACATCGATAGGGGCTCCACAGGAGGGTGAGGAAACAATGGTGTTGACAAGCAGTATCAGGCCTAGCAGCATGAAGGCAGGGCCAAACGATTCCATTTCCCAGCCAATTCCATTATCAGGACACACAGACTTTACTAATGCCTGAAAACAAACAATACACAAGCATCCTTCTAATTAAGCCCTTGAGTAGCGCTGCTTAGTGCACCGGCATATCTGTGTTGGATGCCTGCGAACAGGCTGATTGGATTCATCAGTACTTTTAATGTGCTCCTGTTTCCTCCCAAAGGTCTCAGGAAGACTCATGGCTGAATTCAATGGGCCATCCAAGACATTGCATGTTTAAAGCCCTGAGAGGAAGATTGGGGTATTGAGGCTGTCATTTATTTCTTCAGGAATACACAATCTGACAACAGCCCATGGGGATGACAATGCAGACTAGGGCTGAACAACTATGTCAAAAATTATTATCTCTATGTATTGTGATGCTAAATATTGTCATTATCATAGTTTTAGTAAACATATAGACAGTAAGCCATTTTATATATTTTTTGCTATATTAGCATATACCTAATCTCAATATATATTTTATCATGTTTGATTTCATATTTGCTGACTAAGAATTGACATTCAAGCAGTCCAGAATTCAGCAGCTAGGCTTCTTATTGGTTTTAACAGACGACATCACATCACCCCAATCCTGGCTTCTCTCCACTAGCTACCTGTTTGTTTTAGAACTGATTCTAAGATTTTAGTGATCACTTTTAAAGCACGTCTTGCCGGCCGCTAACTACATAGTAGGGCTGGACTATATGGCCAAAAAGTTTATCACGATAAAAAATATCTTTTGAATTGATAATTATCCCAATACGTACAATATCGTTATTTCTTTCAAGTTTAAAAGCTGATTTTTGCTCCTGAGTGAAAGTTGAAGAAACCAGAAGGTTAATTATGGTTTAAACACTTGAGGCCAAACAGTGGATCACTTCACAAATCTGAGGTAGAACATTCAAAACAATTATGATACAATTTGACAACAAATATGCATGAGTAAAATTAAATAAAAGCTTTTTTCAGTCCTTTTTCCTCAACAAAATAAACATCTTACTAAAAAAAGACCTAATTTGTGTATGATTCAAGTGAATAGAGTCAAACATTTATTGAATATTTACTGAACATTTGATTTATTGTTACTGAAAAAAATTAAATTGCGATAATTATTGTAATTGTTTTATTGTCCAGCCCTACTACATAGAGGAAATGTTGACCCCCATATGAGCCAGTTCACAGCCTTAGATCCTTAGGTAGGGCCCTTCTGGCGGTTCCAAGGCTTAAATCTAAAGATGACACTTTTGCCATCAGGGCCTGTCAGCTTTGGTGGCGCCTGAGGCGTTAAGGCTTGTAAGATCAGTGACCTTTAAATCACTTAGACTTGCTTATATGTGATGTCATCTTTTTACTGCTTTTATTCTTTTTATTTGAATTTATTTTATTGACATGTTTTTATCTCGCTTTAATTTCTACCTTAACTTTGTCTTGCCTTTGTTTGGCCTTAATGTTTGGCTTTCTGTTATATTGCCTTCTGGGTATCCTGCTTTTGCTTTGTTTTGTTTGTGAAAGCACTTTGTAAACTCTGTTTTTAAAAGGTGCTATATAAAAATTATTCAAGGAGTCAGTTTTGAGAAACATTACTCAATAAATACTTTATGAAAATGTCTGTGAAGGTTTTCAGTCATCCAGGGTATAGCTATCCAAGGTAGGTTAAAATCAAGGGCAAATGGACTTGGTTGATCTGGACTTGATGAAAATGTGCACAAACAACAGAATAATGCAGAATAACTACATTTAAATTGATGATACTGTCACACCTAGTGACAAGTTTGGTTCATTTGATTCAGACAAATTGTATTTATCTCTTCTTGTGTCAGAAATAAGGAAATAACTGATCATTATTAGTTGAGACTGCAACTCAACCTCATTTTATGAATAAAGACGGCCATTTAGAATCAATTGGCAGCTTTCTAACCAAACATAACAAAAAAACACACCAGACTTTTTTGGGAGCTTTATTAGATAGAACAGCTGAAGATAGAGACAGGAAATGTGGGAGAGAGGGGATGATATGCAGCAAATGGCCGTGGGCGGGAATAAAACCTGTGCCACTGCAGTAAGGGCTCAGCCTTGTATATAGTACACGTGTTCTGCCAGGTGAGCTACACAAGACTGCATTTGAACAGAACGATAAAGGTTAGGTATGAACGCAACCTGATACAATTTTAATGTGCACATCCCACACAGAAATAATAGTAATCTTATAAGGATTAGGAGAACTGCACCAACTCCAGCACCCAGAACAAACTCATTTAAAATGTCTCTCTTCAATGTGAGATCACTGTCAAGTAAGACTTTTATCTGAAATGATTTTATCTTGTCTGCAAATCTAGATTTTATGTTTTTAACTGAATCACGGTTGCAAATGAATGACTATAGCCAGCTAGCTGAACTGTGTCCGCCTCAATATGATTGTTTTAGTCAACCGAGGGTCAGTGGTCGTGGTGGTGGGCTAGTGAGCGTGTAAAGGAAAAATTTTAAATGTCATCAAGTATGCTGTGATGAATTTAACTCCTTTGAAGTTCTCACTCTTAACGTTGGAGGGCTGCAACCTATCATATTTGTTATAATTTATCGCCCCCCAAAACCGCCT
>NC_060158.1:11232468-11244409 GCF_021292245.1 Micropterus dolomieu
TAAAGGAGGCAGAGGAGTAACTGAACATCTGACACACCGAGCAGGAGAAAGTAGGAGAGAGAGAGGGAGAAGGAGAAGCCATCGCTAGCTGCTAAGCTAAAGTCGCTAACGGCTAAGCTAAAGTACTGTAGCGTCAGCTACCAAAACTTTAGAACAACTATGAGATTGAACAGCAGTCACTAAAAGATGGAAAGAACTGTGAGTGCTTAGGCAAAATTACTGTAAAGAATAAGTGTTTAGCGAACAGTTGGCCGCTGTAATCTAACAAATGTAACTGTTATTTAGCGAGAGCAGCACAACACGGTACCAACACACAAGCACCGGAAACGGAAATGAGTCGACACGCTTACCGCAATACGTCAGCAGTATGTCCCCTCTGTCAGGAGTGTCTCAGTGTTTCAGTGGCACAAAATACGATCGATACGATACGATATTCAAAGGTTTGGCTGTACTATTGTCATACAGTCATGGCCAAAAATATGGGTCCACCTGAACGTCTGTCACACAATTGTCACGCTCTGCCGGTCAGCCATTCTTTGTGTTGCACTTTTGAGTTTAGTATCTGCCTTATAGTATGTTTGGTTTTGGGGGTCTGTCTTGTCTGTCGTCTAGTGTTTGGTAACCCTTGTCATGTCTGTTACCCCAGTTATCCCTCTGCATGTCTGTCTCTGTTTTCCCCTGCTCTCTCTCCCTGCCTGTGCCTCATTAGCCTCATGTCTTTCACCTGTGTTGCTCCCGCCCTGCTTGTTAGTCCCTGTGTGTGTATATATATATACCTGGTGTTTCTGTCTTGTCTTTGTCGGGTCATTGTATGTTGTCACCCTGTGTAGCAGTGTGTTTCGTGTCGTCAGCCTCACTCGTCGTCTCTCTCTGTTTCCCTGCCGTTATTGTATTTTGTATTTCTGTTGGACAGCCCTTGTTTTTGGACTCAGTCTATCAGCCACTCTGTTTGTAAGTGTGCTTGCTTTTTGTTATATTAAAACCACTGAACTATACCTGCTCCGCTCTGTGTCCTGCGTTTGGGTCTGCTCCACCCTGCCTTCACCACAAAACCGTGACAGTAATGTAATACAATCCACACAGAACTCCAAAAATGGACTGGATAAAATAATTCCACCATTCCAAAATCTTCAGAAATAATTGTATTTCAAGCATGTGATGCTCCTTTAAAACAAAAGAGAGAATAGAAATATAGTATGAAATAGAAATTTTCAAATCTCAAAGATCTGGAGCAGGTGGCAAAAGGAGAGTGGTTCTAAATTCCATGACAGAGGTGTAAGAAACTCATTGATGTTTACAGGATGTGATTTATTTCAGTTATTTTTTTCTAAAAGGTGTGCTACCAAATATTAAGTTGAGGGTGTCAATAATTTTGTCCACTCCATTTTTGGAGTTTTGTTTTGGTGTGATCTGCTCTCAGATATGGCTTCTTTTCGCAGCTTTTTTTTGTATATATAATAAACATGAGAATACCAAAGCATATGTAATTGCAACAATTTTCTGGGAGAAGTAGTCCATTATGTGATAGACATGCAGGGGTGATCATCACTTTTGGCCATGACTGTATATTCTATGAAACATGATTGTGGTATTATTTTAACTTGATGATTCTGTTTAACTTCTTTTACACACGAGTCAAACTACTGTATTTCAACACAACTTTTAATACCATTTTGCAACATCCAGAGTTATTGTGCCCTGGAGATGCTTAAATGGCCAGACAGAAACCAGATGTCTGGCCATTTAACACTAACCATGAGTAAACATCAGACTTATACTGTGCACAGCACATAGCCTACTTCTGGACACAACACCAAATGTTTTACACAATATATTCTCTCTTTACACCCTAATTACATTTTTGACTCTTTTGGGAGTTTGCTGACTTGAAAATTGGTATATAGTGTGAAAAAGTGTCCTTTACTTTGTATGTTGGTGACAAATACTCCTAAGTACAGTTGCGCTCCACTCTGCTGTAATTCAGACAGGGTTTGGTTCTGCTGTTTTTGGAGGTGCTCATGTAAGTCTGCCATCTGGAGAAAAGCTGTTCCAGTTCCATTCTGAACCTGCAAGAAATGGAATAAGGCGTTGATTTTCAAGAAATGCAATATGTTGCCAGATTATCTGATCCCAGATCTTGAAATAAGCAGCACTAAATTTGAGACAGATATCAGTTTCCTCACCGAACCAGTTAACTCAAGCCCACTGATATATACAGGCTTTATTTTCTGACCATCTTTTTTCACCAATCCAAACTGGCAGTGGTAAGCCCCGTTAACTTCCTCACCATGTGAATACCTAAAGAAAAAAAGTTGAAGAAAAAGATGCATTCTATATTTTAAAATATGTGGACTAGCATTATAGGCTAAGCTTTATGTTTTATTAAAACATTGCATTAATCAACATTTTTTATTAATATTGAATCAAATGACTAGGGTAATATGAAAGGGGTCACTTAATGGTACATGCTTGTCTAAATCTGCAGCTCTACAGACCTGTTAAGACACTTTTTGATTATTTTGAGGATTTATGACAAGACAGTTGTTGAGCATCTAGTTATCATTAGAAATAAGTTAAAGAGGTACAAGGTAAATGTATTGCCATATTAAAACAGGGTTGTAAAATAAGATGCAGATTGTTTTTCCCTTTATGCAAACATATATATATATATATAAAAGTATAAAATTATACACAGAAATAAACTATTTTGCATGGTACAGTGCTGAGGATGAATTCCCCCTCGCTTTAATGGAAAGTAATTTTACACTTACCTGGCTAAGATTTTGAAGTCAAACTTGTCAGCATTCAACAAAATATAGTTGTGCTCCATTGCGATGTTCACCTCAAAACTTGGTAAAACTAGGGTTGGTAAAAAATATTTAAACAATTTAGCAGGAAGAAATAGGAAAATAGTGTTTTTAAGAAGCAAAATACTTCAATCAAATGAGCTTACCAAATTTTTGGACTCTGAACTCTCGAGAAACAACATTTGCTTCATCACCTTCATAATGTGCTGTAATTTTCCATGTGCCTATTCTTTGTAAACCAAATATGTGTTATTATGTAAAAGTTATGTTAGAGGCAGTTTATTGTAAATCTGTTTTTACATACTCAGAGACATCAGGTATGGGGAATGTGCCTCTGAGTATTCCTCCCTTTGCAGACTTAAGGGACTTCATTATTCTGTTTCCAGCAGAATTCTGTCATAAAATGATAAAAGCATAAATCATGAAATGAAACCATCAAAATAATGTGTGCACATCTTTCAAAGTCCTCTTTATTCATTGAGAAAATCTATACTCACAAATACTGATATGAGGAACACTCCCTCATGAGGCCTTAATGTGTGGTCAAGAGTGAATATCCTGTACTTCACTAGAAGAGAGATCATTAACATAAAATGTCTTTATTTCACATTGTCTTACAATCCTTTCACATCGGTTGACTTTCTATTTACCTGTTTGTGCTGGGCTGTAGATTGGCTGATCAGTCTGAATAAAGATATTGCCCCTGCGCTTTGATACCAGAACCTTTGTTTCCTTCCTGCCACTAAAGGAGAGGCTCTCTGCCACCAGTTTAAGGTGGGCATGTTCATAATTTTGGGGAAATCTTGACATAATTTCTTTGTCTACCTGTAAAAATGCAAATTTGAAGTTTTGGTTAATGAAATTTCAGTTCTGTCTAAATTGTTAGCTTTTTGTATGAGTGGTTAAGTTTCATACCATGAGCTCAACAATTTCAATCTTCCCTTCTGCTGTACACAGAGCAGTTTTCTTCTCAGACACACGAGTACTGCCAGCCTCATCCTCACGCTCCAGGTAGAGAGTAACAGAATTATTGATATGAAACTTTCCCATCTGGACAAAAACTTTCTCATTTACACCCACATGAAACACTGTGGGGGCTGAGATAAAGAATCTGCACACAAAGTAGAAAAATAGGACTTACTGTATCCTTCATTATTTTGCATTCGTACAATGTTGCATATTTTGTAAATTTCGTAAATTATTTAATGCCTAATGACATCAACTCTTAGAAGACAGAAACCAAAATGTAACCCTCTTTGCATAGAACACAGGTTGTCATTACATTACATTATTGCATAATATAGATTCATGCAGCTGTTCCTACATTTACCCGTTTTCCATTGAACACCCAGATTCCATAGTCAAGATCAGGAACAGTATCGAAAAGATGAAGCACTTCATTGTGCAGCTCCAATTTCTTTGCCTGCTCTGACACAGGCTTTCAATTAACTGAGGTTTTGTTAGTCACCCACCCCTGTATTTCTCAATCGCTGGATATCTCAGTGCCCTCCCACTGTTTTTATTTTCTTCCAAGACAACTTAGAAAGAAGTACCAGTCCTCATGTGATTTCTCATGTTGCATGTACTATCTGGAAATAAAAAGACCTGCAACCACTGATCCAACTCACAAATACCATCTTACTCAATCCACTCAGGATCTTGTACGTGCAGTGTCTGTGTAGCTGTTTGTGTTTTGTTGTGGTCTTTTGTGTTATGTTGTATTTTAATGTGATTCTGTCTTTTACAATCCTGCAGAAAAGGAACCTGCTGTTAACCAGTTCAAAACCAGACCTGTTCAAATGTAACACTTTTTGTCTTCAGTGATGTTTCAAATATTTTCCTGTATTTCAGACTACGTGCTTGATTTTATAGAAGTCCACTTTATATCACTGGTTGACTTGCAGCATGGAAAGTGTTAGTTTCTACTTCACAATGTGTAACCATTCCCTCATTGGTCAATGCAAATCATGTGATTTTCAAGAAATCAAGTTTTGGCTCTTTGGGTTTGGGATAGAGTGAGTGCTGTTGACTCTACAACACATAGTTCAGGAAGGATTTGCAAAGTGGAGCTCAAGTCTATCTGTAAACAATAATTCATTTAATTTAGTGAATCAGATTTATTAATATGTGTAATAATATATGTCCTCTGCAGTTCACTAGTCATTTCACAATCCATATCATGCGTGATGTACTGTATTCATCAGTGAACTGATTGTATGCTGAATGGAATTTAGTAAACTGCCAAACTCTGTTTTGATCTGGCAAAATAGAAAAGTCATAAGATTTACACACAGACTATTATCGCATTATCATCTGACCAAGTAACAAAGATAAAGAGACAAGATCAGAAACTTTATTTTCCCCCATGAACAGCTTTGTGTAAGGTACAATAAACAGAGATACAAAAAAAACCTATGTTGAAGCAGATTAGTGTATGTCCATCCATCCATTGTCAACCACTTATCCCACGTACAGGGTCGCGGGGGGGCTGGAGCCAATCCCAGCTGACAGGGTACACCCTGGACAGGTTGCCAGTCCATCGCAGGGCCACACATAGATGAACAACCACTCATGCTCACATTCACACCTAAGGGCAATTTTAGGGTAACCAATCAACCTAGCCTGCATGGTTTTGGACGGCGAGAGGAAGCCAGAGAGAACCCACTGACACAGGGAGAACATGCAAACAGAAAGGCCGGGGCAACCAGGGTTTGAACCCACGATCTTCTTGCCCACAACCTTCTTGCTGTGAGGCGACAGTGCTAACCACTGCACCACCGTGCTGCCAGAATAGTGTATGTATATGTTGCAATTCAACATTACACAGAGTGGACAACGAATTAACTTTACGTTTACATTTGAAATAAACCACAACTGCAAGGGAATGCATCAGATCTTTATGGCATTATTGATATTTTACTTTATACTTAGTAAATGTAAACACCCCAAAACCTCCATGTCAAAGTTTTTGGTAGAATTTAAAGTCTCTGAGCTTTTGCCTCAATTTTCCACCTTGCTGGGACCTATTGTTAGAACTTTATTCATGTTAGAATTTCACTTCGCTAACAAGCTAACTACTGTAACTGACTTATAATAAACTGAAAATGAAAGTTAAATGAAACATTCTCTGTTTCACTGTCTACAGCCATTAATCTTATACTCATTTGTAAATGTATTAAACCCTGTGCAGGCAGCTCTATGAGCAGATTTTTTGCATTCTTCTTCCAAAGGCTTTTTTTCAACCCAGGTGTTTGATTCCAACAGATACTGCATCCTACAAAAAGAGGCAGAGTGACCAGAGTGAGAATCAATAAGTGTAAAATAATACTTAATATTACTGACTATACTTACATTCTGTTTGAGTCTGTGGTGGAGCCATCTTTGCCCATGATGAGATACTGTTTTCCCAAATCTAACTGTCCTTTACACTGACGCCTCTTAGCAAACACTCGAGCAGAATTCTCAGTCACATGGACATCTCCATCTGGTAGAAACATGTTATGTTATGTTATAAAAGCATAAAAGTAATACCACACAACTATTTAAAGGTCAGTGTTACAGCATCTACTAAGGCTTGTGGTTAAAGCTTACTTACGTGATCTGAGTACCTCCTTTACATTTGTTTTGTACAACTCAAAGTTACTCTTCAGAGAAACGTTGAGAACTTCAACAATGTATGCTGAAATAAAACAAGAATCAACATCATCTGTGCCGTTCAATTGCATACAAGTTGATGTTAAATAAATGTCTTGAATGCAGTACTGACCGTAATCTACTGTAGGGAAGAAGCAAGTGTGTTGTAAACGTTCTTTCTTTGTGATTTTTTTACCTCTTTGTGACTGGAATCTATTTTGTATTTTATGGCAAGGTCCTAAAGAAAAGATGAACATTAATGCAATTTTTATTCTTTACACAAACCTGATGGGTAAAGCTACATTTATATTTTTACAGGTCAGTGAGGGTTTGTGAAAGTAAATGGCCTACTTTCTGCACATTGGCACACATCCTCTGAACACAGTTTGGAGACCATCTTGCTTCTTTGGGGGGCGTTGTAGAACACAGTACACTTTCTGTCTGCGAGGAAAGTACAAGCAGTTAATAAATTCCTGGTAAATTAAGCAAAGACGCCCCTTCTATATTGGCAAACAATGCAGAAAATGTCAAATAAAAAGCTTACTTGGTTCATAATAATCATAGAACACAGCTGGAGCAGGCTGTAGGAGGCCAATTGGTACTCTCTGTATAGCATCAAAACTAATACATTCCTCTGATTCAAAGAGCTAGAGTGAGAGAAGAAATCTTTTAGTAAGGAACATGGAATATTTTTGTCTATGTTAATAGATTTGAGCCTTACCTCATTGAAGTAGATCAGCACTCTTCCATAGGAGACCTCATAATGAGAAATATATTGTTCAGGTAGCGATTTTAGCTATGAGGAGACAAGAATGGACATTTTTGATTTTAAAGCAGACATAAAGCACCCAAAATGGCTCCTCCTACTTTGCACTGAGGATGACAATGATGACGAGGAGGTAAAGAGAGCTACTAACCCTGTCCAGATCCTCAGTTACAGCCTCAAATCCACTTAGAAGTGTGATATCAGCAATGGCCATTCCTGTGAGATTGCTGTTCAGGCTATGACTACACAAAGGAAAACAATGAAAAATATGGGCTGAGACAAGTGCATTGTCTCATGAATACTTATAAAGATCAAGAGATGTGAACCTCATTAACTAACCTGACACAGATTTTGTAGGTGACAGTCTCGTCTGAATTTAAGTTGTTATCAAGATCTCTCCTGTTTCGGGTGCAAGCATCAAACCACTCAATAGCTGATCGTGGCACTCGTGCCTCCTTCTCCTCGTCATTATCGTAGTCATCATAATATTCATAATTTTCTATCACCTTAGCTACAGATACAGAGGTTAATGTAACTGTGTAGCTTTTATCAGCAATTCAAGTGGTTGTGATTTGTTATTAGTGATAAAAGCTCACCAGTGTACTTCACTTTCCCCTCCACTGTGACACTGATAGACACTTCATTACAATCGTCCTTTGGATCCAGTAGATGGTAAGCCTTCACAACCTGCCAAACAGTTTGATGATTTACTGTAAATGATGGCTGTCTTCCAGGATAAAAACAAATAATAATCTAACTTACTTTTAGTTTGGTATTGCCTTTTCCAGTCAATTGCACAACAATGTTGTTCCCTGTAAGTTTCTGGGACAAAAGACAATATAAAAATAAGTCATCTAAGAATGAGGTAAAATATTTAGGTACATATTTAAGTGTAATGCTGACAGTGCTCTATGATACCTTAAGGTCTGTTTCCACCTTCTCCTTCTTATTTTCCAGCACAAGCTTTACAATGTCTTTTTTTCCTGGAACGGTGAACTCTGCAATTAGATTTGCTTCAGGACTGACAGACCTCTTTAGCTCATACTCCGCAAGGGCTTCCAATGCCATGATGGTATCCTTGACATGGTAATAAATCATCAATAACATGTTCAACATCTCTACTCTGATGGATAATCTGGACTGTGTGATCACACAGGGGATACAGTGTCCATGCCCCAAGCCAGGGAATCTTTGCTTTCCAAACAATCCTCAATCTAGCATCGCAGTCACCTGTGTTGATTTGTAGCCTCCAAAATAGTTTTCTTGGGTGGTTAACCAGCAGGCTGCTTTGTCTGCCCACTCGGTATGCCCAAGTTCCACTGCTGTTAGGAGGGCATAGGCTGTAGTCTCTACTGTGATGACATCTGCCCTCTCACGATTCTGGTTGGCATCAGTTGTCCACAGATAACAGCCATTATTCCCTGATAGTTAAGAAATAGACATAGGTAAAAAGAATAAGTAAAAACTAATAACTAACTACAATTAAATCTATTTTAAACAATGGCATGTTGTCATACATAATTTTAATGAACTTTACATTTTATTTTTGCTCTTAGGGTTAGATGAGATGATAGCTCAATATATTATTTCTATATCACCCACACCGATTTTATTTGATTGGACCTGCCTTCACTAGCCAGGGCTTGAAGTTTTGCCCAGGCAGATGAATGATCTGTTTCCTTTGGCAGACAAGCAGCAATGCAGTAGGCTGTAATGGCAACAGCATAGGGATGCTGAAGCTCCTCAAGGTGTGACAGGAGATATGCTGTTGATCTTGAAATGCTTGCTTCCTGTTAGAAAATAACATGTAGGCAGTCAATTCAAATTTTTAATTCAGTGTATTAAGGAAGTGATTGAATAGCGTGTCTCCTCTATAACACGTCTCAGTAGTGGCTTTGTGAGGCTGAGCTTAACTTCAACATGCCTGTTGATGGTACAGTACATTGCCAGCTTATAAATACATTTTGCAAGTTAGACAGTGTGCAGGAGTTTTTTTTTGCAACGTCAACATGCTAACATGCTCATAATGCTTTTACGGAGATGATTAACATAAGTACACATTGTCACTTCATCATCTTATTTACCTTTGTAGCGTGCCAACATTTGGTAATTAGCTCAAAACACAAAGTACAGCTGAGAAAATGTAATTATTTGTGAAGGCCATAAATAATAGTGAATACGTTTTATTAATAGATTTTCACACAAAGGATTTATTGACACAAATGCCTTATAAGATTCATAACTATGTTTTCAGTGTTGTATAAAGACTTTACATAATGAACCTTAGAATGAGACTTTTCTACCAACATAACTGTACATGGAGATCAGCATGTTGCGTCACCATGCTTCTACAGTAGCTGAAAACGGACAAACGGGGTTACAGATTAATGTCGACATTGAAATTACATTTTCCTGCACCACTGAGTTTGCCATAACAGTTGTCTGTATTGCATGAAATGTGGCACATGGCATCGGGGGCCCATGGTGAATAACTTAATAATTAATAATTTATAAGTTTCATATTAAAGGGAGTTGTGGTTATGGAGATATAAGATGAATGTATGTCTATGAGAGTGTTATCTGATATCGATTAACAGCGGCCCCGCTGAACCCTGCACGCAGGATAAGTGGTTGACGATGGATGGATGGATTAACAGCGGCACCTAGAGGCCGATTGACAGCAAATTTCACACAGCCCCTCAGGAAGGCTCCCCAAGCTTGGTGTACATCTGACATCCCTAAGCTAAGAAATTACATCACTTCCTGTGTTTAGCGTTTGGTGTAAACATTTATTATTATAATTGGAACAGTTTTTCACGTATCAATCTGAGGATCTCTAAATTTGATCAGCTTCGTCCGAGATTGAAGTTTGGTGCCAGTTCGGAGGAGTTATAGAGGAACAAACATTTCGTGTAAATAGCGCCACCTAGGAGCTAATTGCACCACATTTCGCACAGCCACTCATCAAGCTATGCCCCATAAGGACACCAAGTTTGGTGTTGATCGAACTTTCCAAACCAAAGATATGACAGCACTTCCTGTTTTCAGCATTTTGTGTAAACATTTGTTAGCTTATAAATTCTTTTCGTGCATCAATCTGGGGACCACTAACTTTTATCAGCTTTGTCCAGAGGTGGTCTGTGCTAAGTTTGGTGTAAATGTTTGCACCTGAGGTACTCTTGGGTGTCTCTACCTACCCTATAAGTTGTCGCATCTGTAGCACTTACCGTCTAGGCTGCAGTATCACTTTTATGTACGGAAGAATAAAAATAAAAATCCTTACGATTACAATGGGGTTCCCAGCCCTGCTGGGTCTGGGAACCGGGATCCTTGCATTTGCGTTCCCATGCCCTTCTCGGGCTTGGACCCCTAATAATATACAGTCTCTGAGTAGTAGTAGTAAAGAAGCGAAAACATGATGAAGCCAGACGAAGTCGGGACAGATGCAGAAAGGTGACAGCAGAAATAACGGATATAAACATCAGTATGGATTTTCCCAGATGGAAGGCTCTGATGCCGGACAAACAGCTGATGAATATTATTGGCAATAAAACTGCACAGCGTGGAAGTTCAGATCAGCCACCTAACCTTCACATAATACTGCCATGGTGGAAAAACAGATTTATTTTTTACTGCTAACAGCGTTACGATAACAAGACAGTGTGCCCATCAAGGGATCAATAATGATCATACTTTCAGACTTTGAATAAAAACATATTCGTTTTGAAGGCTGTGCACACAAATGAACACAAACAAATTTGAGCGTAAATGTCCATTAAAACGTGAATGACGTGAATGACTAATCATTCATGCAGCACACCTGGACACACCACCGGTCACTGAACATAACTCTGCCTCACAGCCACAAACAACTGTCTCCACATGCTGGCATGTAAAACCATCTGCTCCCAGCGCTGTTCCAAAGACTTCTATTCCTGTCATCATCACGCATAGACAGTAAACCGAAATGTGCACATCCCACACAGAAATCATAGTAATCTTTTTAAAGGATTAGGACAACTGCAACAACTCCAGCACCTAGAACAAACATTTAAAATGGCTCTGTTCAATGTGAGATCACTGTCAAGTAAGACTTTTATCTTAAATGATTTTATCTTGTCTGCAAATCTAGATTTTATGTTTTTAACTGAATCACGGTTGCAAATGAATGACTATAGCCAGCTAGCTGAACAGTGTCCGCCTCAATATGATTGTTTTAGTCAACCGAGGGTCAGTGGTCGTGGTGGTGGGCTAGTGAGCGTGTATTGGAAAAATGTTAAATGTCATCAAGTACGCTGTGATGAATTTAACTCCTTTGAAGTTCTCACTCTTAACGTTGGAGGGCTGCAACCTATCATATTTGTTATAATTTATCGCCCCCCAAAACCGCCTGGAGGATTTTTATCAGAATTTCCTGAATTTTTATCTACTCTGGTTTTAAATTATGACAGAATTGTTCTTTGTGGCAATTTTAATATTCATGTTGGTGACCCCACCAATGTTAATGCAACTGACTTTTTAAATATGTCCACTTCAAACAACATGTCAAAGGGCAAACACATAACCGTGGTCATACACTGGACTTGGTTTTTACCCTGGGTGTCAGCATTTCCTCTGTGGAATTAGTGGACATGACCATATCTGACCACAGATGTATTGTTTTTAGCTGCGATTCGCCTGTTACTCATGCCGCCTCACCAAGCTCCGTGTGTTCTCACATCTTTAATGAACAAAG
>NC_060158.1:11244429-11259570 GCF_021292245.1 Micropterus dolomieu
ACCGCCTGGAGGATTTTTATCAGAATTTCCTGAATTTTTATCTACTCTGGTTTTAAATTATGACAGAATTGTTCTTTGTGGCGATTTTAATATTCATGTTGATGACCCCACCAATGTTAATGCAACTGACTTTTTAGATATGGCCACTTGTTTTTTACCCTGGGTGTCAGCATTTGCTCTGTGGAATTAGTGGACATGACCATATCTGACCACAGATGTATTGTTTTTAGCTGCGATTTGCCTGTTACTCATGCCTCCTCACCAAGCTCTGTGTGTTCTCGCATCTTTAATGAACAAA
This sequence comes from Micropterus dolomieu, assembly GCF_021292245.1. Taxonomy (NCBI): domain Eukaryota; kingdom Metazoa; phylum Chordata; class Actinopteri; order Centrarchiformes; family Centrarchidae; genus Micropterus; species Micropterus dolomieu. The sequence goes on from NC_060158.1 coordinate 11,244,728, forward strand.
GTGTTTCAAAGTTTTGCACATTCTTTCAGAGCCAAAGCCAACACCTGTCTGATTCCAACACCAACAATATGGTCAATCACATCAATCATATCTGCTTGTTGTCACTAAATATTACTGCTCCTCTAAAGGTTAGGCCTACGTCTAAAGCTAGTAAGCAACCCTGGATAAATGACAGCATTCGCAGCCTAAAAAGGGAATGCAGGAAAGCAGAGCGCAGATGAAAAAAATCCAGTCAATTTTTCTGAACTCATTACTACACATAAACACAATCCCAGGTTTCTGTTTAAGACTGTGGATCAGCTGGTAAACCCAACCCCTTATTGTGCCTCAGCTGGAAGTAATGATGACTGTGAATTGTTTTTATCTTATTTTACCAATAAGGTGGTGTCAATCAGAGCCTCTATTATCCCTGTGGCCTCTTACTCAGAGGTCCCTCACCAGCAACAAGAGAGTTTTAACCAGTTTTATCCCATTGACTTGTCTGAGCTTTTAAAAACAGTATCACAAATGAGAGTGTCCTCCAGCCCACTTGATGTAATACCTACAAAGTTTTTACTGAAAGTAATGGATTCTGTTGGGCCCCATTTGATCTCTGTGTTTAATAGCTCCCTATCTACTGGTTGTGTCCCTGATTATTTTAAAACGGCTTACGTGATCCCGCTTTTAAAGAAACCTGGTTTAGATCCCTCCCTCCCACAAAATTTTAGACCAATTTTAAAACTGCCTTTTATTGCAAAGATTCTAGAAAGAATTGTGTCCAAACAGCTGCTCACTGTACTGGAAAATAACAAAATATTATTATCTGGTTTCAGGAAGTACCACAGCACTGAGACTGCCCTGCTTAAAGTCACCAATGACCTTTTAATGTCTGCTGATGAAGGTATGTGCTCAGTCCTGTTACTCCTGGACCTTGACACCATTGATCACAACATCATGTTAGACAGACTGAGGCACTGGGTGGGGATCTCTGGTACTGCCTTAGAATGGTTTTCCTACCTGTGAAATAGGAAGTTTTGCGTGTCTGTAAACAACTATGTCTCTTCGTTCTGTCCAGTTAAATATGGTGTGCCTCAGGGGTCGGTGTGAGGACCCATTTTGTTTTCCTAGTATCTGCTTCCCCTTGGACATATTATCCATAAACATGGTATTTCTTTTCATATTTATGCTGATGACATACAAATGTACTTGCCTGTCAGATCCACAGACCCTGGAATGCTGAGTTCACTTAACAACTGCCTTTGTAAAGTTAAAAAATGGATGTCAAATAATTTCCTCCAGCTGAACATCGGGTCTCAGCAGATGGCAAATACTGCTGGTTCCCTAGTAAATCACATTAAGACTGTTGCAAAGAACCTTGGTGTCTGGTTTGATAGTAATTTAAATTTCGAGCAGCACACCACAAAGTTTGTTCAATCATGTTTTTATCAACTTAGAAATTTAGCAAAAATTCGATCTATGTTAACTTTTAAGGACACCGAGACCTTTTTACACGCCTTCATCTCATCACGCCTGGATTATTGCAACAGCCTTTTCACCTGTTTAACACAAAAATCTATTGATCGACTCCAGACTGTCCAGAACTCAGCTGCCAGGCTTTTAACCAGAACAAAGAAATATGACCACATCACCCCTATCTTAGCTTCATTACACTGACTCCCAGTGTGTTTTAGAATTGACTTTAACATTTTATTGATCACTTTTAAAGCTCTTCATGGCCTCTCGCCTTGTTATATTTCTGACCTTTTAGTCCCATACGCACCAGCACGTACCTTGAGATCCTCGGGCAGAGGTCTGCTGTCTGTTCCAGAGTCTTGACTGAAAACTAAAGGGGACAGAGCATTTGCTGTCAGGGCCCCGAGGCTCTGGAACAGCCTGCCCGAGGAAATCAGGTCGGCTGAGCCAGTGAACTCTTTTAAGTCCCTTCTTAAAACATACTTTTATAGGAGAGCCTTTCCCGATCTTATTTGACTTTATTTTATCCCTTTTATTTTATTCTATTTTATATATTTTATATTTATCTTAAATGTGTATTTTAGTCTCTTCAATGTTTTCTTGGTTTTTATCATGTATTGTTTTTGTGTTTTTATTGTCTTTACACTTGTTTTTGAAAAGTGCTCTACAAATAAAGATGATTATTATTATTATTATTATTATTATTATTATTATTATTAACATTAATATGTTAGCTTTGTCATTATGTGCATGTTAGCACGCTGACAATCCTGAGGCACCAGAAACCAAAATTAACATTTGTGATTTATATAAAACATGTTAATACTATTTAAACTATGTTCAGTTTGTACTGTAGGTACAGTGTTTAATCTGAAAACCAACAGAAACACACGAAGCAAGTACTGTTATCAGGCTCTGGATCTCCAGGACATCAGCCGCCAGGATTGCTTCTTATCAGGCACAAATCGTACATATTTAGGGGTTAAATAAATTGCAATAATTAACATGTTTGTTCAGTTATATATTCTCGTTCCTTAAAATGCTTAAACTGTGTTAATCCATGAATACACCCAGTTCATACTGTGTATATAGACATAAAATGTTTTCTGCTGGCTTCTGCACAGTCCAGAATGAATGTGAATTAGGACAGCGGCTGCATTAAGCTTCTTTGATGTGCTGGCCTACAAGCTTTGATATGTATGGTCGTTGATATGCATCAGTATGAAAGGATTATTTGTTAAAACTTTCATGGATGGATGTTACTTAGTTTTGACTTTTTTCCCTTAAGAGGGTAAAGTTTGGAGCTTGATTTTGTGTTGAGAAAATGTAACTGCATGTGTTGTGAACACAAATTCACCGAAAAACAACAACACCATAATCACAACTCTCTTGTGACCAATTTTGTACTGTGTGAGCCGTATTATGTCTCCTCCAATACTTAAGTATGGTGAGGTTTAAGGCTCTACTTGGGTTGTATAAATATGTGTAAAAAAAGAAACACAACCTTTTTGGCACACTGGGAGTCATTCACACTGAAGTTGCACAGAGCTGGGAAAGTCTAATGTTGGTACTTTCCAGGCAGTTTTTTTAGGAAATGTAAACACATCAATTATAGGCATCATGTTAATGAGTAAAATAAAAAACTTTTATTTATGGACAAGCTTGCTGCCTGTCCAGTATCACAGTCACACACACTACCCCGATCTATATACTGCAATCAGCAATCAGGAGTTTGCTATTTTATTTATTTTCCGGGCTGAATAACAACCTATTCTGTCTTGAAGACAAACGGACTGACCTATTATTTAGTAAATTTAATACAAAACTATATTTCTTTATTTCCAACAGGCAGGTTAATGCACCTCTACGCCATCTGCGTAGACTGTTTAGAAGGCGTCCACAAGATTGTCTGCATCAAGTGCAAGTCACGCTGGGACGGGAGCTGGCACCAACTGGGCACCATGTACACCTACGATATACTGGCTGCTTCACCGTGTTGCCAGGTAGAAATACTGATCTCTGAGGGGCATTAATGAGCACTTTTGTTTAAAAAGTTAACTGTACTTTGTGTATTTCAGGAGAGCAAGGATTCCTCAGACCATTAAACGTGTCCTCCTTTAAATGAGCAGTGAAACCAAACAGTGGGGATCTCCAATGTTCAACTCATTGTAGTTTTCCTGCTTGTAACTTTACTGTTCTGGTTCAGTGTCACCACTCTCATGGACCCATTTCCCCCCACTACAGGCAGCTTTTTTAGTGAAAAAGCTCTAATAAACCCAATGCACGCTACCTGTCCAGCCTCAAACAGAAGACAGACACAGTTAGCGACTAGCTGGTGAACATAGCAGAGCATTTAACTACCAAAGAACCAGATATTTTTGGTTGGTATAGATAGGTACAGAGCTAAAAGAGAGTCTTTAATATTTATCATGTAACCAGAAACACAACTTCAAATGAGCGCTAACGTTGCGCCATATCTGATGTGTAAATAACCAGCTAACATGTTCACTATATGACCTAAAAGGTATGAATGCTAAACTAGCTGTCAAGGGGCTCATATTTTACAATCCAGTACAGCAGATCCTAATAATAAATAATTAAACTTTTTACAAAAGAATTATGACAGAAACCAGAAAAATTTGAAAATCATAGATGCTACTGAAACAGGAGACGGACAGAAACCTTCTCTGTTTTGCTTTTAGTTTTTAACGTTTCACTTCCTTCATTCCCTTCGGATGGAGCCAATAAATGTAAAGTTGGTAAATGCTGTGGATCTGTAGTTACATGTGCCCGGGATGCTATTTACTGTTGTGATTTACTTCATTGGCGAATAGAACTTGCTCAGGTGTATTATAAGTTAACCAATGGTCGTATGTGCTTAAAAAGACATGGGTTATGAGTTATAAAGTTGTTTGTGTTTACTAGCTGGTTTCTGGTTGCATTGTTGGAACTTAAAGGAACAGGGTCAGTTTACTCGTCATGGGGAGTCTTACTCAGGCTGTGAATAGTGTTGCATAGTGCATTCTGTGACTCTGGAGGAGCTCTCCAAAATAACTCACTGATGTCACTAATGTCACTAAAAACCTTTAGGGTGCCAAGCAATATTACAGGTGAATCTAAAAAAAATTGAAAATAGTGGAAAAGTTATTTTGTGAGCAGCAGGACCAGACTGAGAGATTAAAGACTCAGGAAACCGCAGCAGATGTTTTGAGTTAATTAGCTGATTAGAGGTGTTATAAATTCTTTATTCTAAAATTCTAATACATTTTGACATGATTTTGATTTCCATAAGCTGTAAACCGCAGTCATCAAGATTAAAACAAAAAGAAAGGCTTAAAGTATTTAACTTTTTTGTAATGAATCATCTAGAATATATGAAAGTTTTACTTTTTGAATTAAAATACAGAAGAAAAGATACTTTACCACAATATTAAAAAATTTTGAGATGCACCAGTAGATATCAGTCCTTTGTAAACGTAGTTAAGAATTAGTTTTGTTTATAACTAGTGCATGCATGTAGAAATGTGTGTTTTACAGGGAGTATTATTCATGCAGTTTAGGATGAATGGGAAGTATTTGATTTAATCTGTTATCAGCGTAACAGTTTGTAATATTAGGTGTATTGTTATATTTGTGAAATACATTTTGATTATAAAGTGTCTAGTCAGATGTCTCGAACATATCCCATTACCTCTTTTACAAAATGTTTGTATTAGCAAGCTGTTACAGTTACAGCTGCCATTTATTTTGTGTAAATATTTAATAGAGGTGAAATTTAGGATTGTTTCCATTATTGATTAATCTGTAGATTATATGTTCGGTCAAGAAAGTTTCCCAAAACCGAAGGTGATGTCCTCAAATATCTTCTATTCAGCAAACGCTTATCTTATAAGAAGGCTAAGTTTGAACTTAAGAACAGCAACCATTGTTGATTCACCTGTGTAGTGTTCCCCACAGCTGTTGCACGTGATATCGCACACCTGTCCTCCATCCACTGATGAACACTGTGAGATGCAGTTGAAAGCTCAGACAAAAGCTAGCGACTGGACCTTTGAGTTTGTTTCACACATTCTGAACTCCCACGCTCAAATTTGCAGCTTTAATTCAGCGTCCTGTTATCTGACCTGCATCCTCTCTCCTCCCTGTGTGTCCTCAGGCTCGTCTCAACTGTAAACACTGCGGGAAGCCGGTGGTGGACGTTCGAGTTGGGATGCAGTATTTCTCTGAGTACAGCAACGTCCAGCAGTGCCCTCACTGTGGCAACCTGGACTATCACTTCGTTAAACCTTTCTCCTCCTACAAAGTACTCGAGGCTTATTGACAAATGCTGTTCATGCATGCTAGTTAAGCTGCTTTTGATCCAATTTGTATTCTAACACAATCTAGGAAAGATTTTATTTTTTGGGCCTTAAGGTGGTTTTATGTTTTAAGTTCTCTCTCTTGATTTCTTTTTTATGTACAGGAAAAGTATGACTCTAGTTTAAAAAAAAAAAAGAGTTCCAAGACAGTATCTCTGCTGTTAGAGAAAAGTGTTGATAAAGTGTGAAACTGACACATCAGTCAAACACATTTATCTGTGACAAGTGAATGTATCTGTATGCCAAATTTGCTTTTATTTTTTACCAAAAAAAAACCCCATACAAATGACTCTTGAATAAAGCAGAGAAAGATGTATGTTGGTTTGAAATCTTCATCCATGATCATTGTTGACAAGGCAATGACTTTGAATGCCTCTTCAACGCTCTAGATGGACAAAAATCAGTGAAATCCAAAGATACAGCAAAATGTATCTTGTTACAAAATACACCCTCAAATAAATGTATCAAAATAAAATACAACATTCTGGTGCCAAAAATATCAAAATAAAATACATGTATTTAATACAGGAAAATGCATTTGCGACAATTGGACATTCTGAAATTTGTACAAAGTGGATTTTGCTAATGTACGCAAGGTTGTGTACACAAATTTCAACCCTACTGGAAGGAAGAACACGAGGTGGAATGCTACCGTATGTAAGCAAAACTGTATAAACAACAAAAATACTGAAAATAGTCTTGTACAGTATGTAGAAAGCTCTCTGTCCAATTCAGAGATCCACCCACTACAATTAGTTGCCTTTAAAAACAACAAACTTTTCTAGTGTTAGCCGCCTCGTGTGCAGATGGGAGTATTATTCCTGCAGATGAGAACAGTCTCTCAAACGGAGCTGAAGAAGGGTAGGTGGTGTTAAAAACATCCACATCTCCTGTGCTGTCAATTTGTTCACAGTAGACTGCCGGGTTCATCAATGTGTGTGTGTGGAGGGAAAAAAAAGCAGTGTATTCATCACAGGTTACAGTTACAGATGAATTAAAGGAAAAAGCTGAATAAATGATTAGACAAACTTTGATGCAGATGCTTCCATAGAGATGCACTGCAGGATATAATTAAGCAGTAAAATTCCTCACATGCTGTGTGACGTCTAAAATGCCAAGAAGTCCCAGTGGACCTCAGTTTTGGATCAAGATGGAAGGAGGACAAAATATGAGTGACATGTATGTGAGATTTTGGGCCGAAGTGTTATGACGACGCTCACCACCACCACCATCATCAAACACCAACTGAGGGAACATCATTCAGCACACTCCGTGTCAGTACAGTGCAATGTAAAGTAGAGTAGTACAAGATTGTGTGTGTTTTTGCATATTGTTTGTGCCTTTGTTCGTTACAAACAGTGGACAGATAACAGGAAATGAGGGAGAGAGGGATGCAGCGAAGGGTGATTTAAAAATAAAGCCTGTGAATAGTGACCTTTACTTTAGCCTTTAGGTAACTATATGTGACAGTGAAAGTAAAAGCCTAAGGCAACTAGCTGATGATTGGCTGTTTTCTAGTACAGATATATTAGGTCTTTACTCAGCACACCAAGAACATGTTGGTACCAGTGTTATGCCGATACTTTAAGGGGTTGTCTCTGACTCACGTTTCCACCGGTGCCTTCCTGCAACAACTCGCCTCTCACCAGATTTCAGAATGGTCCTTGAGCCAGACTTCTGTTTCTGGTTAAAATCAACGGGAGTCACTCGTAGGGATCCTTTCCATGATGTTGTCAGACACCGCTTATAACAATCTGAGCCTGTCAGTGGCAAAAAGAAGTACCTTTTTCTGGACATAATTTTGTCAGGTAAATTGCCCCAAAGGAACATGTTGTAGCCAGTTTGCAGCTTCAGTGACACCAAAATATGTGAAAATAGAGCCCAGGTTTTAAAATACTGAAATGACCCTTTAAAAGGACTACTTGCACATCCTTTTTTTATCTTTATATTATACCAAACTCTGTTAAACACCTACATAATACACTACAAGTAGAGTCTGATTAACATATTTACACCAATCTGTATTCAATTTGCTTTGGTGAAATTGTTTTATTTCCATCAGATCACTGCTGTATAGAGCCCTCTGTCGTGTCCATGTTGCCAACAGGGGAAGTTGTGCTCTCAGCGGCTTTCAAGCTGGATTTGGCAGTCTGCAAATCTGCAGTCTTATTCTTCTCTTTTTGTGACAGTTCCTTTGCTGAAGGTGGTCGGAGGATGCACATGGCTGCTTGACCGTCACGTATGGCTTTTGGCTTGGAAACAAATCCTACCATTACCTCCATTTGTTGCACTATCTGCTCCAGATTTGTGTCCTATGGGAAAAAGAAAAAAAAACAAAAAACATTAGCGTTTAATACTTTCTATGTACAGTATACGTGTTGGAACATTTTTAGGGAGAAAACATTCCCAATGTGTGTGACGATTAAAGGATATTTGTACAATTGTCCTCCCCCCTTAAACAACACTGACGTTCGGGAAAATGGCATCAAGAGATGGTGTTGAGACAGAAAGGGTTGAGAGTTGGAGCTTGACTGACCATGGTGGCAAGCAAAGGTCTTTTCTTTTATGCCGAGTTATTTGATTGATAAACCTCACCCACTGAATGTAACATAAAAATACACAGCATGAAAGGTTACCTAAAAATAAAAGTATGTAAATGCTAGAAAAGCATTTAGCTCCCAGTATCAGAGAGGCCCTTATTAGAGTCTGTCTGATACTGGGGGTCAATACCGATATTTGAAAGTTTTGAAATCAGATATAAGGGCTGATATTTTTGTTTGCAGGTGCGCCGCATGCCGGCTTATTAATGATGTAGCCTCAACTGAAACCAACATCTGCACTCCAGAGTCTACTGTTGTTTTACCTGGTACATGACTTGTAACGTAATAGGATACCAGGTTTTTTACTGAGCTCACCCCACCTGATGCCATCATCCATCTCAATGTTTCATTGTAGACATTGTTCGATGGAAATTTTGTAGACAAAATACGGCTGTGATGATGTATGCAAATGTTTTATATGAGAATGACTTTCTCTAATGCACACAGAGACACTAGTATGAACCTGTTTCAGTGGAAAGAGGACAACAGAAAGCCAGTAACAGAAAACATGACAACATGTCGCCATTTAACCAAGTTTAGTAACAGACGCAACAAAATTATTATTCTTATAAAAAAGCAATTGTTCAAAAAAGTGCATAGATTTGATTCTGTCAGCATTGTTTTTGAGGGTCAAGAACTGATGTGATGAATACTTACAGCATATCCAGACATATGTTGAAATTCACAACTCATACAGAGTAGAGTAACATAATTTGCTAAAATTTGTGAGCAAGTCAGGTGCACCAGTTGCTAGAGAGTTAAGGTGCTCATCAAGAACCTTTCATTTGGTGTATAAGTTACCATATTTTAATATACAATTAATTATATGTTGTGTGTGTAGCATGAAGGGACTACAAATTTTGTTTTGTTATGCAGCCTTGTGCTGTATAATGACAAATAAACAACCTTGTACCTTCATCTCCCTACTGTCCCGATATAATAAAGGCAAAAAATCAACAACCCTAAAACAAATCATTTAGAAAACGTGAGCTTTCTTCCTCACCAGGTCGACTGCAGGTGCCCCACGTCCTGACCGCAGAGTAATTCTAACATGGTGCTTCTTCTCCAGCCAGCTCTCCACTTGCTTCAGCTTGGTGGTGAGGTCATGAGCTGCGATGCCAGATGAAAATGTGAGCTCTTTCACCTGGACAGGGGCTGTGGAGAGAATATAGCCCATCCCGTTTTATACGATGCGTTACATTGTGTTTCACATACTGTGTATATAACGTTTTTACTGTAAGATCTGTTGAATACTGAAGTTACTGAGATGAAACTGACTTTCTTCACAGGGCCTTGTTTAAAGAACCATTTTGACCAAAAGGTACATGTTTCGTTAATACCTCAAATTTCTTTGGGACAAAGGTGGTTTCAGAAAAAGAATCTGTACACTGAACAGAACAGAGAGAACAAAAGCTTTGTTGTCAAGATTTTAATAAAAGTATAGTCCCTGAGATCCAGATCTGGTTTCTTGGACAAACAAAGTATGGTCTGTTAACTGTAAACAGTTCCCAATCTGTGTACATATATTGACAACTGGAAAATTTTGGTTTCAAGTGCAATACTCTTCATCAGGCACTTGTTCAAGTTAGATTTACATCTACTAAAACAGTGCTTCCAAACCTTTTTGGCTTGAGACCCTTTAAAACAAAAGAAAGTCAACCGGCGACTCCAAAGTTTATTTCTATTAGCTGTGAGCATTTCAGCGATTTTTACCTTCTCAAATTGTTGAATTTGAATCTTTCAGAGCCCAGAAGAGGTAAAACATCTAAGTAAATCATCTTGTAACCACTGTATTGTCCCTGCCAGGACACCACATACCTGCTTTTGCTTTATGTTTCTCTCGCAGTTTCAGCTGCTCTTCGTGGATCTGTTTGCCACTCATCAGCCGGTAGACGGGGGGATCTTTGTGTTCACTGAGCAGCACCAATTTGAGACCCTGCTCGTCCATGATTCTGATCACATCTGCACGGTGCATGGTGCCCAGGTTCTCACCTGTGTCACTTATCACCTGTATCTGACGCTGCGGGATCTTGCGGCCAACAGTGTTGATTGTGCCATGAGTTCGGGGATCCTGCTTTTTTTTCTTGGGTGCAGGAGTCTGTTCTGTGTCGTCTACAGCGGTGGAGAATGGAGACCATCTCCAGGAGGAAGCAATGGCGTTAGATCTTTCACTGCATATGCTTAATCGAGATGCTGCTGTCGAGTAGCCAGGGCTGCCGCCACACACAGCTCTCACTGTACGGCTTAGCATCCACCTCACACAACCTGCAGACATGTTCTAGATTAAAAAAAAGATGACAAATGAGCTGCCAGGTGATTTACGTGAAACAGTGTTTCAGGAAAAGGCTATTATTGAAAGCAAAATACATTATATTTTACTTCATTTTATCCTAATCGTAAGAGTTAAGCATTTCCTGAAAATGTCTACTGGACATGATGGATGTAGATTACAGAACATATTTGCATACAAGGCGTTTTCATACATTGCTGAGTTTTTGCTGAATGCCTACCATCTATGCATGAGAGCGCTGTGTGTTTAATTTGTTGTTGTTGACACATATACATAAATGTACCATAGCTACCAGGTCTGCTTTCCTGGTGGTTTCTCATGCCTCTGTAGGTAATAAAAGCAGTGTCTTGTAAGCCAATGTGGACTGGGCATCTTTGGGTGTATGGCACTTGAATAAAATATATTAATTACAAAATTAAGGAATTTATTTTCTAACTGACAAGTTAGGCGGTCTCACTTTTTCCCCCAATGGTAGTCATTTTCATTGCTGCCTGACCAGCCTCCGTTAAAACATTGGCCAGTTAAAAGTGTGCCTTTCTTATCGGTCTGTGCACACACATCATAAATAAGATACTTTTCAAACTGTAAGGGTCCACTGTGATATTCGGGATACACCTCACTTCGTTCATTACTTACTTTTGGAAGTTTTAAACTTATTCGTATTTCAAATAAGTTGGTTCACCGGTCATTCTGACAAGCGTTTGCAGCTAAAACATTCAGTGTGGTCGCGGCCACTGCAAGCAGAATGTGAAAGCCAACACTCAATTGAAGGTTCATCGGTAAAGTTATGCCGAACTGATGAACAAACCTTAATAATTCATAAAATGCATTTCAGTATATGCATCGGTTTGCACGGGGTGTGGAATTGATATGTAAACGTGAAACTGTAAAGTTTTAGATGGGAGTCTGGAGGTGATCGAGAGAGCTGTTCACACAGTCATCCAGGCTGAGTGTACCGAAGGCCTAACGTTATGGAAACAATGTAATTTGAATGAATAATCTCTCGCTCACATTGGCACTATGCACAAGTTGTCCTACACATGAAAGCTTGTAAAATCACAATTGTGTCCTCTGTTCCTGCGATTTTTACTCACTGTAGTTCAATGTCGTTCACTCATGCTCTCTCTGTTGCAGGTTGATTCCTGTGTCTCTTTCCGTCATCTTCTTCTTCATTTAATTTGAGTCAGTGACAATAAATGCAACAAAACTACGATGCTGCCCTCTTCTGGACACAGCAGGATATGTTGTAAGTCCATTAAATAATCGTTTCAACTCATGGTCGGTCCCTCCAAATTACAAAAAGGCGTTCAGTATGTTCTCATTTGCCCCTTGTAATCTCACCACCGTCAGATACTCACTAGTTTTACCTGCCCAGGTTTTGAAATGTTTGTCTATTACATTTCTGTGTCTATCCAAATGTTATAGGGGTGCCAGAAATTTAATTAGTGGCTTTATTTATGGTCACAGCATCAAATTAAATGTGTCTTTCCAGACACAGATCAGTAGGTAGTGGAAGAAGTATCGTAATAACTGATTTTTTAGCCACTGAAGGAAAGTGGAAACAGCTGGCTAATGTTAACATAACACACAGCAGATACAAGCAACATTTTAGTATTTCCTTTGTTGTGTTTACGTCCACATGATGAATGTAGGCTAAATCCTATGTTCACTCAACTTTGAGCTCTGTTTTAGACCAACCCCTTTGGGAAATACCTGGCTCTGTGAGTGCTAAATGTGTGTTGTCGGTCAGCGTCAAACGGTTAACTGGCGCCACAAAGTAGTGAAAGAATAACAGGACACACCTGACCGCGACACAGACACCTGTCGCTCTCTTTGCTGTCTCTGTCCCCCTCGCTCAGAGACCCTTTGCTCTGTTTGACTGTCTCTCTGCTCCAGGATGCTTAATTCCCTCTGAAGCGGCTGTGAGCTGCACTTTATCAGAGGTACTGAAGTAAACATGTGTGTGGATGTGTGGTGATATTTCTGTCTTATCACAAGAGTTTTCAGTTTTGGTTTTCTAACTTCTGATGAAGAGCAGTGAGCTGTCTCATCCAGTACAGTCCCAGACAGGCTCTGTGTCTGTCAGGAGAGTAAGTAAATAAGTAAGGTGGGGTAATGCACAGCAGTGGGGCAGGTAGATTTTGTTAAAATATAATGACTTCATTGTCATTATATCTCCTAATATTATATCTCAAATTGTTATTCTGCAAATGTCAGAGAACACAGATATGTGGGGAGATTTTTAATGTGCAGAAAGTTCTGAACATGAGCAGAAAAGCTGCTGAGACATAGGAGCTATTAAGGTGCAGGGGTTTATAACTGAATTAAAATTAATTAATTTATCATTGAGGTGAAAAGGTGCAACGTACACATTTAAAGACTTTAGTTTACTTCAGTCATGCCTGCATGTGTGTTGACTCAGCAGGGATGAAATAAAATAAAAAACAGGAGAAACACATTTGACAGCAATACAGAATGCCTGAGAGCCTTACAGCAAAATATTACACTATATTTTTATTTTTTGAATTGTCATCTGAATTTTGTGTTTCCTTTTATATAAATAAAGACATTTCCTCAATGAATTGGTGCAGAGAAATTCACCAGAATGCAGGAAATGAAGTGTTTAAAGCCCACATTTTTCAGGGGGAGGACCCCCAGACCCCCCTCTTAAATCTTTTTCTTAAAAAATAATTATCAGTGGTAATTATAAAAATCAGAATAAATGTATTTAATGGCCTATGATATTTAATAATTAAAATGTAGCTCAATGATTTATAGGGTTCAGTTTGACAAATGGCATAACAAGGTAGCAGTTTTTGAGGGTTGATACAAGTATGTCTCCAGAATGCAGGATATTAAGTGTGTAAGTCTGGGGGAGTGCCCCCAAATCCTACTATCAACTATTTTGTCAATACATTTTTTTCCCCAAATACTAAGCCTATTAAAATATATTGTTGTCTTGTTGTCATGGCCCCACTATTTGTGCAGTGTGAAGTCTCACGGGCTAAGAGTTTTGTCAAACCCCTAATCTAAGCCCTTAAAAGCAAGGATGGTGTATTGGTGAGGGATGTCAAACCGATTTTGGTGGGCCGCCTGGGCCTGTTTTATTGTGTGAAGCACTTTGCATTACATCTGCTTGTGTGAAAGTGCTACACAAATAAAGTCTGACTGAGTGAGTGAAATGAAGAAGCACAGTTTCATACATTTTGTGGTCAGTTGCTCTGTATTTACATAGCGCCTTTCTAGTTTTTGCGACCACTTTTATTCAAAATCGCATTTACCCATTCACACACATTCATACACTGAGTCTAAGTGCTCAGACAGAAACTAACATTCACATACATTCAATGAACATATATCAGCTGTTCTCAGCTTTTTCTTTTTTTGCTGTGTGTGCATAGATAATGCAACAAACACAGTGTGCCATGAAAAAAAAGCAGACATGTGATGGGATATTTCATCTGAAAATATTTTAATTTTCTCTCTCTTTCCTGTGATGCAGTAAATACTTCAATAGCTCAAAATAATTTATCAGCTGTGTGTACCAGAACTTATAGGCTTATTTCTCAACAGTCAAGAGAAGTGGAAATTTGCCAGGTCTAATGGAAATACGGAGGGTCACACATTGTTTCTGAAATTTTACAAAATCCCCAACCATGGCACTCATTTTCAACCCTGCTCACATACATACATTTTCACAAAACAAAACATTTACGTACTCACCTCACAACTAACACAATAAACAAAATTAACAGAAATATTCTCACCCACACACTATGTATCAATACAAACTACAGTCACCTTCACCTTAAAAACACACAGTACGTATTAATAAATATTTACATCCAAAACATACCTAACACCTACAGTGGAGGAAAAAAGTATTTGACCCCTTGCTGATTTTGCAGGTTTGCCCACTTACAAAGAATGCAACGATCTACAATTTTAATCATATGTACATTCTAACAGTGAAAGACAGAATCCCAAAGAAAATTCCAGAAAATCACATCATATGAATTTATAAAAATTGATGACCATCTGATGAGGAAAAACAAGTATTTGACCCCCTACCAAACAGCAAGTATTCTGGCTCCTACAAGCCAGTTAGTCTTTCTTTAAGACACAGCCCCAATCCCAACCAAT
>NC_060158.1:11259590-11347516 GCF_021292245.1 Micropterus dolomieu
GTCGGCTGAGTCAGTGAACTCTTTTAAGTCCCTTCTTAAAACATACTTTTATAGGAGAGCCTTTCCCGATCTTATCTGACTTTATTTTATCCCTTTTATTTTATTTTACTTATTTTATATTTATCTTAAACGTGTATTTTGGTCTTTTCAATGTTTTCTTTCTTGTATTGTTGTCTTTTGGGTATTGTATTGTTGAAGCACTTTGTAACTTGTTTTTGAAAAGTGCTCTACAAATAAAGATTATTATTAATATTATAATGCAACTATAGTAGTCTGTAAAGTTCGAATGTATGTAAAGTAGTCAGTACCAAGCTAAAATTTATTACCAGTATATCATCAACAACTGCTTTCAGATTATAAGAAAATCTTCTACCTGTTGCTTGTATCATTTTAAAAGTGGTGCACCAAAGTGCTGTGCTATCAGCACAATTATGCATTGTCCACAACACTCACTGGATAGCTGTCTGCAATTAACTGATTAAGGTCTGCCCTGTTATTTATCAGCTCAGGCCATAAATGACCTTAAAGGAATACTATTGAAAAGTAAATAAGTAGTCAACTAAGACAAGAGCAGTAGTAAGAATTGTACATTCGGACATAATGGAGATGTGGATTCCCACTATTATTGCATTCTCAAGAGGTTGCATTTGAGAGCAACAAGTTATCACTCTAGGGAAGCTCTGTGTTTTCACAAAGATAAAGATGTTAATGACCAAAGACCAAGAGATCGAGGGGCAGGAGAGAGAGATAAACAAAGTGAGTGAAATAGCCTAAATATGGTAATTTAACCAAACGCTTGAAAGAGAAGTGGACACATAATACCCTGAGGTGAACATTAATTAAATGTTGGATGGTAACACACATTCCCAGTACTGCCCATTCTTTTTTAGAATGAAGCAAATGAATGGAGGTGATAACCTAAGAACTCTCATTGCATTTATTTTGAAGATGACTGTTCTCTTCAAAGCTTCGTTTGGTGAGACAGAGAATGATACACGGCAGTGATGATTCATATCTGGCCTGCTTGTAATTCTTTTTAGTTAATGATGTGTCCAGCTCTACTGCTGGAATCTGATGGGTGAATTAACAGACTCTTCTTGAAGGACATTCTTGTATCTTGTCAGGTACAGTATACACGTATACGCATGTGGTCTCTGCTGTGTGCGCGCCACGGTCGGTCCGGGCGCAGCTCTTCTGCGGGTTCCACCTTTTGCGTTCCGTCAGCATTGTGTTGTCGATTGGCATTTGGATGGTTGTTTTTTGGGGCATCTGTTGGTTGGGTCAGGGTCTTCCGCGTTCGCGTCACATCATTTTTTTATTTTTTAAATTTATTTCTTTATTTCTCCCACCCCTATTGGGTACTGGGGTTCTTGCCTGCATATTGCTGGGGTTGGTGCCGCACGGTTGTGGCATCCCACTCTCACTAACAATTACATTCTCTAACTCTAGGCTTATGCGCACACACAGACACACACACCCATATGCACAGACAAACACAGTCTCACATAGACAAAAACAAATTTAGGTTGTCCCTGGTAGAATTATTCTTAATGCTTTTCTTTCAGTTACTTCTTTAAATATTAATACTCTCTTGTTAAAGTAAAATCTGTCTGGCACAATATGGTATCCAGCTCATCATACTCTTTACCAGGCAAAAAAAAAAAAAAAATCATCACTATCACATCACAATGATTTATTTTTATAATGATACATGGTAATCTGGTAATACACTATGGATCAAAATTAAGAAATTAAATTCAACATCAGACTATTTTTCTACAGTCAACGCAGCTTCAGAAGCATTGGAGCTGTCAAGCATCTTCAGCATGTAGTTAATATGAAAAGACCTTAATCATCCATTTAAAGCCATGTTACTATAAGTACTATTGACCCCCTTCAAGTAGTTCAAATTCTGTAATTTTTCTGAAGTACAATGAAGCAGATTCATTGTACTCAAGGTTCACCCTCAAGTTCAACGACCCTCTCCAGTACATCTTTGCAAACAGTGCAGCGCAGTGGAGTGGACTGTGTGAGTCATTTGGAGTACAGCTATTATTCAGAAGAAGTACCTACCGCTACGATCTTACACAATGCATCCAGCAAACTGCCTGACTAGTGCCTTTAACCAAAACTGTGTATAATTGCCCACTACATTCCCTTGTGGAAAAATAAAGGTTTGGATTGAATTGATTAACTCACAAATACAATATACAAAAAAATAAAAAAGACATGACTGGATGAACAAGAACCCCTGAAACAATGCAGGGCAATCAAAGGGAAATACAGAATGTGGAAATAATACACACTTTGGAATACAGCGGCATATTTTTGTTTTGTTTTGTATTTTATTTTGCCTCTCCTCTAGATCCTTTTCATCTCTTAACCAGTTTCTCACTGCCTAGTTGAAAGTTGATTTAGCATAGTAGCCCTAAATATACAAATAACAATTACCGTAAAAAAAAAAGCCCGGGGTTTTATTTGCTAAAATCATTGAATTGACCCTGCCTATATTTGGGACAGGTGTCCATATGGGACAGGCTTTTAATTCCTTTCGCACAAAACTCTTGAAAATTCATACATACAATATGAATTATTTATAAAAATAATGATATCAAAAGACATATTAATTACAAATCATTAGGGGTGTAACGGTACACAAAAATCCCAGTGCGGTATGTACCTCGGTTTTGAAGTCACGGTTAGATTTATTTTCGGTACAATAAGGGAAAAAAATGCAAATAAATAAATAATTTATATAAAATAAAAAAGAATAAGAAAAGAAATACCGCTGCAAACTACTACCACGTTCTCCACTAAATAAAATATTCTCAAAACGATACCACAAATAGCTAAGAAAATATAATAAAAAATACATATG
Organism: Micropterus dolomieu; assembly: GCF_021292245.1. Lineage (NCBI taxonomy): Eukaryota > Metazoa > Chordata > Actinopteri > Centrarchiformes > Centrarchidae > Micropterus > Micropterus dolomieu. Next base: position 11,262,469 of record NC_060158.1, read on the forward strand.
GATTACAGTGCAGCATTCTTCTTATTCTTTAATTCCATCTATGAGCATTTTCAATCCCAGCTTGAAGGCCTGCTCTGATAAAAAAAAACTTTTCCAAAGTATAAAATCTGTTTAAATGCTGAAAGGTGTTTGCACTGTGCTCGTTTTTGTTTTTCTCCCTTGTTGCAGTGACGTTCTCCTTCGTTTGATACTATTAGTGAGTTAGCAAGTTATGTGTTAATTGTTGGCAGAAACATATACCCGATCACTACTGAGAAATGTCGGCCCACTGCTTTCGTCTTATCTACTTGTCCATTGTTGTATTTCACTAAGAAACCGAAGTGTTCCCAAACATAAAATGTTAACAATAAGGGAGGGTTTTCAAGCATTGGCTTCTCTGCACTGGCCATGATGCTCAAGGCACTAGTTAGCGAGAGGCTGGGCTAAAGCGGCTGCTTGTGTAGCGTCGTAAGGCGGAGATTTGGTTCCCCACTTAATATGTTCGTGTGGAAACTCAAAATTTACCTATTTTCCACACACAAAACAAACCTATATATGACGTTAAAGACTGCATTGCACACGTGCACCGTTCCGAACATCCTGTACCGAAATGGTCCGGTACGAATACATGTACCGTTATACCCCTACAAATCATTCATTTGATCTAGCTGCGGCAGACCGCTTACCATTTTTATTTCGTAGTCAGCAACGTAACGAAAACAAAGATACCAAACAACATGGTACAGGAAGAAGAGAAAAGTGTGGCAAAAGTTAGCAGACAGTGAGCAACGGAGTTAATAGTACTCACATTTGGGATTTACTTTTACGAAAAGCCATTTTGATTCTTTTGTTTGGTAGACCCTAACACACTTAAAGAATATAAATAAATTGAGGAATGGACACATTCAGACTTTTGACTACTTCAAAGGTTGGGAGTCAGCAGTTTCCCCCCCCCCCCCCATCTCTCTTGTTTGCCACATCGGTAAATCTAAGTGATTTAGACTTTGGGGCTTGTTGGTTCTGTAAATTGAATTGAACGACTGAATTGTGGAGAATCTAATTGAACTAACGATGTGTAGCATGTCCATACTGACAAATGTTTAAACATTTATATTTGTATTCACAATCTAAGCAGCTTAGAACTGGTTTAAGCGGGTGACCACGGCGTGCTATAAGAAGTTTTATGCACCCAAAGAACTTCTATAAAGACCAGACCAGGCGTCTAATCGAGACCTGCATTTATTTGTCAAAATGTGTTCCCACAGAAGGCCAGTAAATGGGATAGATCGGCTATTAATTGAAGTTTATCTGTACTATAATATGATGGTTACCTAACCGTGTATAAAGGGTCAACGTGCGAGTATGCTGGTAATGAGAAAATGGTGTCTGAATTCCCCTCTTTTTCCCCCCCATCACACACCTACAGTATAAGCCTTTCACCCAGGAATGCGGAGTTCTTGCCAGAGCTTGTCCCTATCAAGGCTTGCGGTTAAATTAGAGTTCTGTGTTTTAAGGGGCATCGGAGTTGGTCCCCCTGCAATTTCCTCTCTCAAGGAACTGCATGAGAAATGGCAACCTTTTCAGTAATGGAGTTGCCTGCTGCACACTGAATGTAATGCGGAGTTGGGTTTAAGTTCTACCTAGGTGACCCTAACTTCACTGCATCTCAAGTGTAACGTACATATTCAATCCAACAGCGCTAATAAGTTTTATTACATATATTGAGTCTCCCAAGGTGCCTGTGGACTGCAGGCAGAGAGGGATATGGATATGCTTGTGCTGTGTCAGATGCTGTGTAGGTTAGCGTGATTATGTTAAAGGTCATGTCTTTTTGTACCTTTGTGGAGAAGGAATGTGATAACAATACTAATCTCATACAAGTCTGCACTGGCCATACCAATGCTGTGCATTCCTCCTACAAACAATGGAATAAAGAACAGAAAGTAGAGAAAGTGAGGAGGAAGAACAAAGATTCTATTCTGTACCCATGGTAGAGCATGCACAGCTAAAAAAGTCACAAAAAAAGACAACAGATCAGATCGATTAGATCTCTTTTCACAAGGTATACAATCTTATAATGACAGCAGAGTATGCCGTGTGCTGTCAGTTGGTGTTGAAGTTCTCCTCCTCCACATAAGCAGCACACACTTTATGTGCACATCTCTCTGCCTGAGTACAGCTAGAAGGGATCAGGGTGGTCCTCCCTCTCTCCCTGCTCTTTCTCACTTCACTAGGGGAGAGATAGTGTAGATAAAAGAGGGCGTTTAAGCTCTGCCACTTGTGGAGAGGTCTCATCTCCAGCCTCAGGTGGTGTTCCAGCGCACAGTAAGATTGAAGGCGAATCACAGACACTGCTCAAGGCCAAGCTGCTTTCTACAGCAGTACTGGTGTTATACACTTCTATGCATGCAGGGAGAAAGATATAAAGGAGAGACAGAGAGGGAGGATAGTAAACAGAGAAAAGAGGAGTAGGAGTTTAAGGAGGAGGAGGGAGGGGAGGACAACATCTTTATCCATCATCACAGAGACAAAAATGCTGAGGCTTCATGGGATGCCTCCTAAGAGGGTAAAATGTGACATACCGCCTGCAAGCAGCAGAGAGCACAGCGTCAAAAAGAAACAAGGCTGATACAAAACACACATACAAAAGGCTAACTCCCTCACATTCATCAAGGGGTTCAAATCTGATTTCAAGCCAAGCACAAGTCTCTATTCCTTCCTTCCTCGCTTGTTTCCTTCCAGACAGACAGCCGCACAGACTGATACAGTCTATCTCTTCCTTCCCGGACTCACATCCTGCTGGCCTCCGCGCTCTCTACAAATCTCCAACAACAACAAAAAAAAGTGCCAGCAGTAAATCCATTGCTCATTATTCTTCATTACAGAAGAGAAAAGCACCCAGGGCTAGATCATATTTGCTGTTAACTAAAGTTTTGGAGACAATTAGCTCAGGTTGTTAAAATTAATCATTGTTACAGCCATAATCTCTGAGGCCAGCAGAAGCCCCAGCATTTATGGTTTGTTTATTTGAGCGCCTCCCGTGGATATCGACCCGGCTCTGTTGTAAACAGTAGGATAAGGCCTTCTATGATCGTTGGGTGGATTTATTTTCTGCACAGGGATGAGCCATCCAATTGTGACCTAGATTAGACACAGAGAGGGAAAACACAGGCTTTCTCCACTTAATGATTACAGTAGGTTTATTTGAACAAACTTGTTATTATTTGTGTATTGAATCATATGACTATTTCAACATTTTTCTTCTGCGCTATGAGCATAATGGCTATGGCTGATATGCTTCTGTCTACATTGGGGGATATGACTTGGAATTTCAGTCATTTCCTCGTCTTGAAAACCCTTACAGCAGCATTCCTGCGTTCTTGCTGCTTGTTGTCATTCCATCGATGATTGACTAAACATCAGAGGCTCATAGGATCTGATAGGACACTCCATTATGCTAATCTAAGCAGTCTCTTTTTCAGTCTTGCTGAAACAAGCTGAATAAAACATGCCTCAGTCTCCACAAAATGAGACATGCCTTCGATGAATTCCTTTTTCATTTCATTCCTTTAAATGCATCTTTTTCTGTTGTGCTTTTTGTGCAACATGATCCTATATCCGGCTTAAATTAATTGGCTAACTTCCTTTTTAATAGGCCTTGTGGTCTGCTTCTTAGCAGCGACCAGAAACTAATGGCCCTGGTCACGCTGCATGAAAACCATATAAACATCCCTGGCCCGTTTCACAGAAGTATACACTTGCAGTCCATCACTTTGGTTTTTTTTTTTCTCCTCTTCGACTTTCTTGAGTCATGAGTTGGGCACACTCTCTTCAAAGATGTGGTACTGCAGTTCAGATCACAATACATATTTATGCTGTTACGCTTGGCTGTTTATGGTTGGTAATTTGCATTAAACCTTTGCCTGGTTTGCGTTGATAGACAGGACACCTGAGAGACATATGGCAGAGAGCTCTGCAGATATAAGCATGAATATCCCAAACCTGAAAAGGCATACCACACGCGAACATGCACACATAAACGCACACAATTTCTGGGACCTGGGTTAGGCCTCTGAGGACTTTGGTAATATCCTGTATAATACCCTACATCACTTACCGAGAGCATCTGCAGCAGGCAAACTAATTTAGAATGGATGTGCTCCAGGCGGCTATAAGGAATTCTATTATTGCTCTAAAAAAAACAAAAAAAAAAACAAGTATCTATATGGAAATTTTTCTCCGCCTAATATATGGGTCTGCTGGATAGTTACATGATAATTCCTTGTGTAATTAATGGTTCCTCTGGCAAAGGGCTAATTAATGCAGACAGCAGGCATTGAGCACACATGGATATTTAGTGCTAACTACTGGGCATTAAAAGAGACCACACACACAGGATTTCATTTTTGTATTTTTCTGGTCCATAAGACACCATTGCACAAAAAGATAATAACTGGAGGTAGACTGAAAGATAATTTTACAGTAAAAGTACTCGTATAGGATGAATCGAAGGTTACGATATGGTAACCCTGTAAGGGTTTTCAAGACGAGGAAATGACTGAAATTCCCCTAGGGGGGGCCAAAGTCGAACGGGCTATAGTGTCCCTGAACGCACCAGGGCCGGTTGCTCCCTGGTGTCTTTGAACGCACCAAGGGTGGGCTGTCCTTTGGCTGAATTGAGAACCACAGCGGGCAATGGGTGTTGGCAAACAGATTCACCTCCACTCTCCCGAAGTGAGCTCAGATCTGCTGAACCACATTGTTGTGCAGTCTCCACCCGCTCGGTTGGGGGCCAGCCCTTGACATTAGGTCAGCCACCCCCGTTTCTCCAAGCCTGGGACATGAAGGGCTTTCAGAGACAGCAGGCGTTCTGATGCCCACGTCTATAGGTTCCCTGCCAGCGCCAACAGAGCCGTGGATTGGACTTCGCCCCTTCTGTTGATGTACACGCTGGAGGAAACGCACCACCACACTAGAAACACAACCTGGAGTGGAGAATACTCACTGCACTCCCCTGGCAGGTCCCTCCCCATCCAGTGAGAGACTCATCTATGAAGACACCCTGCCGAGCAGCTGTGTGGAGATCACTCAAGGCTTCAATCTCTCCATGACCATGAGGTCGTGAGTCGAACCCTCATGCCCTTCTCGCGCAACGATTGCAGTGCGATGCATCTGCTGAGTGTGTGGCTAGCGAGTAGTTGACGGTGAGCCTAATGTATTTGTAGGCTACCCCCTGAGAGGAGAAGCCAGAAATTCCCATTTACTGTGTCACCTCGACATGAAATAGGCGTCTTTCAGGTCGATGGCGGTGAACCAGTTGTCGGGCTGCACTGGCTCCAGCATTTTCTTGATCATCAGCATGTGGAAACGCCCTCTTGTCATTATGCTGGCTCAGGCGGCGGAGATCCAGAATGGCTCAGAAGCCTCTCGTCTTTTTGGGGATCAAAAAGTACAAGGACCAAGACCTCTGTGCATGTCATGCGCAGAGATGCCCTAAGACAGCCTGCTTCAGCAGAAGTTGCTGGATCTCGGTGGCCAGGAAGTCCACTTCCTCTTGAGAGGATAGACTGGCTTCCATTATGTCCAGGAAAACTGGTGGTATGCAGCAGAACTGAAGAGAGTAGCCTCGTCTCAGAATACTGTCCACCCAGCTTGTCAGCATGCAGCGGCGTCGCCATTCTGCATGAAAATGTGTACACGTGAACAACGCATATTCGGCACTCTCCACCGCCAAACTTTCCATAAATGGAAGTTTAGCCCAAGGGGGGGCCAAAGTCGAACGGGCTATACTGTCCCTGAACGCACCAGGGCCGGTTGCTCCCTGGTGTCTTTGAACGCACCACAGCTTGCTGCTCTGTGGTGTCCTTTAACACCCCACAGTCTGTTGATTCGTGGTGTCTTTGAATGCACTACAACTCGCTGCTTCAATGACGGCTCAACGTGCAACACTGTCACCGTGAGCATCGTCAGTGGAGCAGTCAATATCAACACAGCTGCCGAGTGAAGCCAAGTCAGGTCAGGGCATCCTCCTCTCCCAGCGAGCTGCTGCTGGGAGAATGAGCCGCTGTTCACTGTGATAAAGTGCCACGGGCTGCACCGCTGGAAGAGACGTGTTGTCTGGTTGCGTCTCTCCGGCTATATCTGACCTAGATTGGCGTTAGCTCGACTTGTGCAATCGCAGCTAGTCAGCTGCGCTGGTTCGGTTGAGCATATGTTAACAATGTGGTTGTGTGTTTTAGGAACACACATACTGTCAGTGAGCTAGCAGTGTTCCCGTGGACACTGTCGTGAGTGCATGGGGAACACAGCTAGTTAGCTCGCATTGCTTCATTGTGTCACCATCATGGCAGCAGCCCCTTATTTGGCTGCCAGGCGATGTAGGCGACCCATTGCGCGGGACGGACAGCCGGCTAGCAAGGAGGAAGTCCTACTACCGTCACCTCGGATGCCACTAGGAGAGCAACGTGGGACATGGGCTTCTGTCCCAGTGGTTTGACTAGCGCAGCAAAGACCCGGGGCCCTCCCACTGTCTCTCTCAAGCTTAGCAAGGAGAGCAGTGTGGGCCGTAGGTCGGATCATTAGCTTAGCATCGGTGAACGTGCAGTTTTGTGGAGACGCATTTGAAGCGCATTACACACCGAGCCGAAGATGGAGGGGGTTCGGTGGGGAGAAGAATGCTCTTTAGGAATGTACTATATTTAATCAGTTGAACATTCACAGCATTTTCAGTGTGTACACAGCAGCACATGAAACACAAATAAAAGCATGCTGGACACATAACGGAGGGAGGAGGTCTGGTGGTGTGCATCAGCCTCTGTCACCCTTCTTTTTTTTTTTAAATAAATAAGGCTTAGACTTTTTCCAAGGGCTGCAATCGAAAAGGCCGTGGTGTCCTTGAACGCACCACAGCCGCTGTGACTGCGTTTCACACGGCTAGCTCAATGGGATGGGGGTTGGTGGTGGGGAATTAGCACTTTTAAGAATGTAATGTGCTTCTAATAAACAGTTTAACATTCACAAGCATCACCACAGTGTACACACAAGCAGCACATGTTAGAACAGTGGCTTTGTGAACACAAGGCCGCAGGGCAAACCCTTAGCCTCACCCCAGGAGTTAACGTTAGCTCTTTGATGAGAGAAGTTAACTTAGAGGAATGTAATTAACATGTTTTACGGAAAAAATTTCCGTTCTCAAAAGCCTTACCATAGTGTGCACAAGCAGCACATGTATGATTGTGGCAGCATCAGCAGGCCTCTCTCCCTCCATAACGGTCAGTTGGCCCGTCGCTCCCTTCCCCAGCCACAGGTGGCTGGCGGGGGGGGGCCTGGACTCGTCCAGGCAGGACATGGGTCACCTTGCACGGGTGCAAAGATAATTTTCTAGAAGTGGCGACTCCATCCGCGGAGGTGGTGAATTCAGTGAGCAGTTCGCCGTTTGCTGAAGAAAAAAGGATGCTGAGGCAGTAGGGACACCGCTATTTATACGTCACGCACGTATCAGTAGCGACGTCAGTGGGCAAGTGTGTGCGTGTGATTGGAGGAGGTAGTACCCATAGAGTCCAGTAGAGGGCGGAGCCTGTGTGAGATTTCTGCAGTTTGGTGCTTAAATTTGATTTTTTTTTTTCTTCCCCCATTTGATTATAAAAAAAGTCCAAAAGTTAAAATCTTTGCCAAAACGACAAAGATCGTAAACCAATACAGACCAACCAATCACCAGTGAGAAATATGAAAAAAAGGAAAAAGGCCATAACATTGCTGTTTCCTGCTGGAGTAGAAGATTGTAGTAGTAATAAGCAGATACCATTTACATTTTTATATAATTTTGGGTTTCTTTAATTTCTTATTGTCCTGCCTTTTATTACTCTGATGTGCCCTGTTTTTGTGCTAAACAAATAAATTTGACTTGCCTTGTCTTTAAAGGTGGGTATAGTAAATGGGGTCCCTCTTGTGGTGAGTACAGCAATTGTTCAACTGAAGAATTCCAATTATGAATAGGTTGTTAGAGTTATAATAAGCCCTATTTATATGATATGGTTGATACGGTCAGATCGGATTATGGTCCATACGTAAAAAGCCATTCCAGTATCAACAACAATAGATTGTCAACAACAATCACAAAACCCAAAGGAATTGCTTCAAACCCTGGCAAATGCTACATATATATCTTTGTTTCTTGCTGGAATTCACACTGCCAATTTCTCAACACCCTCCTCATCCATTCTCCAATTTTGCCATCTCATGCACCCCCACCTCGCCATCACTCCTCTTTTTCTGTCTGTTATTAGCAGTTCTTTAATAATGAACCCAACAGGCGTCTTCTTCATTAGGCAGGCAGGGGGAGAGAGGCCAGAGAGCCAGGCTGACCCTGCTACACTCTCCTCATTGGGGATCTGGCACAGGAATTTTAATAGGAGAGCAATGCAGGCAGGCAGGTCAGTCCAGGAGACACACTGTGCATGCCAATCTGAGCTGACCAACTGACGTGAACACAGCAAGTGTGCTGCACTGCTAGCCTGACAGTCTGTAACAAGCGTGGAGGAAGGGGAGAAAGACGGGGAAGGGATGAAGGAAGGCAAGTGGGAAACCAGTGGTAAAGGGATCAAGAGGGACAACACTGAGGTATTGAGCAGCTTTTCAGGAGGAGGATGGAAGGCCAGGGTGACAAGGGCCTGGTGGCAACCAGAGACAATCCTTGTCGTGCTTCTCATACTAATAAAGCAGGTAGGGTTCTTGCTATTTGCCTTGTACTTATGCTTGACCCAACACTTGCTATGGAAGGAAAATATGAAAATGTGGATGCAACATGGGGACTGTTATAAAGCCTGTTTATCATAACCTGTGACTAGAAATGCTAGTGGTAGATACTTCCCATAGGAAACAGAATGAGCTGTATTTCATGCCCCCTAAACCAGCCACATGAGTATAAGCTAAATAAAAGGTGTGGGCTTGCAGTGGGCTTTGAGACCTACTCTGCTGGGCTGGGTAATAAACCATTCACTCTCTTCCTCCGCTTAAACAGTCTGCCTTTGAGCTACACTTTATATCACCCCTTTTAAAATTTCCCTGCCCTGAACAGCACAGGTGATTTGTTGTATATTTACCACTGGGCTGGTGGATTTTCTTTTTTAGTTTCTCCCCGCCGTGGTAATTGCCACGTCGACCTTGATGCAGATAGGATAAATGAAACATATCCTCTGTCAAGACTTTTCCATTAGTAGCACCACAGAATTACCTCATTTCCTCTGTGATCTCTGTAAACATTTCCGATTCTGGGCATGCCCACCCATTCTGCAATACTTTCCTCGACAATCTGAGCAAGGGCTCACACCAGTACCTCATTCCAAAAGATACTGTATGTGTACCTAGCCGAATACCTCAGTCCATTTTCACTATAAAAAATGCACACGCAGCTTTCAGCCAAGAGCAAAACAGCTCCTTGGGAAAAAGCTGAGACTATTTGATAAACCAAAATCCTTTTTTTGTCTTTTTGAGATCAAGATTTGGGAAAGAGAATTCTGCAAGCCAAAATAAAGAGTAACAAGGACTAGGGAGATATAGCTATATAATATATTTTATGCATGATCATTGAACATTGTGCTTTTATTTCAGTGTACAGATAGTTAGTAAGATCAGATTTATTTTATTCTGACATAACCCTGTATGGCTGCTAAGCTTACTTCTGCATTATTTTCACTTTAAATGGTACATGAGAAAATCCTTATAGGATGAACACTAATGTCTGGCTTGGGTTGCTGGACTTCAAACTTCTGCAACAGCGATGCATGGATCTCAGTTATTTGCAGGCACTGCAGATAATCCACGTATAGGGTTTGCAGGGTCCATGTCCATGGGGGTATGGGACTCTATATCTGAGAAAATAATTAGTTGGTATTAGGGGTGGGAATCCAAAAGAAATGTCTCCTCATTAGCCTAAAAGTACTAGTTTGCATCTCCAATTTACTTTATTAACCTCAACTCCTCCATGGTCACCACCTTCCTCTCTTTAGCAATCAGATTTTCAGACTCCTCTGAAAACTGAAATATAATTTTACTATCAGAATGTACAGTATGTGTTCAGGATAGAGCCATACACCAGTTTATTCTAAGCTTGTACCTGATGTTCTCAGCTCTGGACAAGCAATGTTAAGTATTAATGACATGCAGCTAATTAACATTACTTGTTACTAATTTAGCTAATGTTAAATCGCAGCCAAAAAACATGCTGTACAGGGGAGATGTTAGCTAACCGCCTACATTTTCCAGCAGTTGGGGAAACAGACTTTTATTAACAGTCACAATGTGACCTACACTGTACATTTACTGCCAGAATAATTGCTTACTGCTACGGTTTGCTTGACCACACCCTCGTCACACACACACACACACACACAGAGCACTGTTTTTCCTTGTGACATGAGGTTCACTATAGGTAGCTGATGTGGAGTGATGGCAAAGTTTAATCATTTGGCCAGAACGTCTTTCTCTGGTTGGGTTGGTAGTTCCCTTTCTAACAGGTTTTTCACCCATCTGTTGGCTTTTTCATGGGTTGTGGGGTTGTTGTCCTTTCTCCTCCAAGAAAGTGCTTGTTGTCGTGTTGCCGGCTCGTGACTGTAGGTTTTGGAACTTCCGGGTTTACATAATTTTATTTATGTAACATGGAATCTACAGACTAATACTGGTAGTTAATGATGATGCTATGTTCCTTGGCATTGAAAAAACTTCCGTCACTAGTGTATCTTGTAAGCTAACTAGCCAGACAAGCTAATGATTGTAGCTTATATTAGAGCAGATAAACACACTGTTTTGAACATTCCCTACTATTGCACTTTTGTTTTGTATTTTATAAATGCTAAAAATCCAAAGCTTAACAAACCTGTGGTGCCTAGTTAATGTTGATAAGCTATGATTGGACAAACGGCCAAAATAGCCAGTTTCAATGACTAATGTTATCCAGCTTGACAATATTTTTTTATATATATAAAAATATTATATATTTATCAAACATTTTATTTTTATGAAACAGGATGCATTGACAATCCACAAATAAACCACATACCACATTCTCAAACAAAACTGTCACATATCTGCCTTAGCACCACTGAGGCCAACATTTTCTTTTTACAAATATTCAGATTAAGTCAATAACTCTGCAGGAGGAACAATACACAAAACCAGAAAGAGCTAATAAAAATCAATCACCCCTCTATAAACAAATGGTTTTCATATCAGAATATGGACTAAGTCGAGTTCTGGTAATGCAGTGCTATATGGTGCATTTCTAGCACTGACAGCAGCTATATTTCAGATTGGATCACACTGAAAATCCATAAATACATCACTTGTAATTGTCCACAGCCTGTCAGTGCCACAATCACAATATGCTTTGTCATGTGTGGAGGACAAAGACTTTAATGAAGAGCATGGTACTGGGCCTTCATATTGTTCTCATTTCTTGCCCTGTCAGCTTTGCAAATTAAGAATGATGTTCCTATTTGTCTTGCATTTTATTTGCTGCAAAATGCTTGATTTAGCTCAAACTAACACATGGTGCACAGCTCCTCCCATTAATCCCAAGGCAGTAAATACTGTAGTGAGAGGAGAGCTGTTTGAAAGCGAGAAATGGGAAGAGGGTGGAAAGAAATAAAAACATTTCAGTTTCATCTTTCATGAGATATGTGACTTTTGATAAAATAATGGCACCTACTCTTTCAGAATGACCGAAAGCTCAAAAGCAACTTCCACTACTTTTAAGGGATAACAAACAGATGTTACCATCCTTGCATTTTAAATGTACTAAGTGGGACATCATCCTGCACACCTGTAGTGACCCTGGCACAGGTGCTGCTGAAATCTCCCCAGCTTATGAATCACCCAAACTACAGTGTCGTTGTGCAATCAATGATGTGATCTCGTTGACAGACTGTGTAGTGGTGGGTCATTAGAGGCTTTGAAGATGTATTCCAAAAACAACTTTGATAGTCTCGACCAGATGATGCAACTGCAAATGATCTGACACAAAATGATGGTGACCTCATGGCATCACCAGCAGCAACACTGAACACATTGTGCCTTTGAATCTTAGCAGTGGGCTTTAATGTTGCGATATATGTGGAACCCCCCCCCCCCCAAAAAGGGATCTACACTCATCACCAACTCATCGGTTCAAACCAACACAAAGCAAAAATCTGAAGTTGTCACTGAACCAAATCTATTCTTTATCATTATTTACGGTATTGTCGGACCACAGAGGATATGGTAAAGCGGTGTGTGCACATGCGGCGGCCAGCAGCTCCCTTGAACTTGGCTATATTTTTGTTTCAATTTGTTATTTCTTTTCACCTTGATTACTGATATACGTATGATTATGATTACTTATGACAGAAATACACTCATCAACATTGGAAAAGAAAGTACAGGGATTATAATGATTGCAGCAGACCTTGAGAATCACTGCTCACGGCACCTCCTGTCCAATCAGACCAGCCAGACCAGACGTCACCGCAAGGAAAGTGAGTAGGGATAAGAGGTAAGCTAATCCAGGTCAGAACTAAGGTTATTCCAATACCCAGACTTCTCTTGGTTAATGTCCCGTTGCAGGAAAACAAAAATGGATGAAATAAGAGTCAGGCTAAAGCATAGAGAAATCACAGACTGCTGTGCATTCATCTTTACTGAGACCTGGCTTCACCTCCATATCCCAGATCAAGCTATTGCAGTTGACGGGACTAGTATGTACCGCGTTGACAGAAGACACACAAGACTCCGGTAAGACCAGAGGAGGCGGACTCTGAGTTTACATCAATGATGGTTGGTGCTCAAATGTGGTCAGCGTGGACGGACAATGTTTATCAGATGTTGCTGCTGTTTTGTTGCTGCAGACACTGCTCCAGATGCAAATTATAAAAAGCGCAAAAATATGCTCTACAGGAACTGTATGAGATCATCAGCAGTCACATAACAAAACAACCGGATGGTTTTTATGGTAGCTGTTGATTTTAATCAAACAGATCTTAGAGCTGTTTCAACTACATCACCAAATCCCTACAAGGGCAAGCAATAACCTGGACCATGTTTACATGAACATTTCTGTGTTGGACCTCACATCATGAGAACAAAGAGACGCCTAAAGACAAAGAGAAAAAAAACCTTGGAAACAAAAAGCCTGGAGAACAAAGGGAAAAGCACTAAAATCCTCTGTCCGTTAATTTACACAGAATTTTAAACTGAAGGGTTTCTATTGGCCGAGCCTGAGACATAAAAGAAGAAGTGCAACAGCTGATCCTTGCCGTTCCACAGCTGTGTTAGTAGCAACAGGAGGTAATTTTCCTTTACTCAATACAGCTCTAAACTAACCTGCTGAGGACAGACAGTTTTTCTTTGTTCCCTTTTTGTTTTGTGTTACCAAACACACTTTTGGATCCAGAGGAAACCGTTCTACACAATATAACGGATCTCCATACCCGCGGAAGAACACGCCATTCTTACCAAAAGGAGGATAACTGCTACGACCCAACCTCTCGGCCCATTAAGTCAATTCCACAATTTTCTCTCGCTCAAACTGAAAGAGTAGAGCCCCAGTGAATGGTCAGACCTGAGCCAAGAGAAGACTCCAACTCCAAATTTCCCAATGGACTTGCATTTAATCGCTACCTAGAGCAATCAATTAAAGGGCTTTTGTATGTCTGGGCAGAAGACTATCGTTGTATAACTCTGTTATTATAACTTGTACAAGATTCATTTTGGTGAATCTTCCATGGAAGATTGTGAGGGATATTTAAGGACAACCGTGTCCCGTTTCATTGCTGTGTTTCAACAAGCTCCAGATATTGTATTGGTGCCATGCTGCTGGGCCGCGGCTGCTCTGTTCCTATGACTGTATGTATAACCAATAACAGCGCTTTATCAAGACCAAAGCCCAAGAACACGGTTGTTGAATGAAAGTTTACTACTGGTTCCCGTGTGATAAGGGGCTGTTATTATGGGTTACCATAGTAGCTAAAAAAAAAATTTCTGGTGTTAGATGTATGCGTGCAGAGACTTAGTACATAATATCTAAACCAAGCCAGCACCTGCTGTTGCAAAAATTCCCTGCTGGTAGCTGTATGATAGGATATAGTGTATTGTACCTAGCTGTGGCAACCTGGATCTCATAAACCTTGTTTTGTGTGCCCTTATTCTCTTTACTACATGCACACAGACATGCTTTGGACACACACACACACACACACACACACACACACCTGGGACCGATGGCGATGTCAATCAAATTGGCTGGTTAAAATCACAATGCCGGCTGAACATTGTGATGTCTGTCAGTCATCGCCGATGACATTGTCTACTGGCCCAACTAGGGCTGTGCGATATGACTAAAAATTCATATCCCGATATCGGTCATTTCATATCCCAATAACGATGTATATCCCGATATAGAACATTTTTGTAAATTCACTGAAATATCATTAGTTACTGTTGGAATTTACAACATGTCGTCAAACAATAGATATCTAGCCCTAGGCTCAACCCTAGTGTCTAGTCTGAACAACAACTGCCCTGTGGCACTCACCCCCATTCTGATGAAGCGCTTTGAGAAACTGTTTTTGCAGCACATAAAGAACAACATCCCAGTCAGCCTGGATGCTTACCAGTTTGCTTTAAGAAACAACAGATCCAAAACATCTCAGAATGTTTTTTTTGTCAGCATTCAACACAATTTCCCCAATTAAACTGTTCGTAAACTTAGCACTTTGGGCTTAAGTACCACACTCACAACTGGATATTGGACTTCCTCACAAACAGACCACAGATAGTTCAGATTTGCAATCACACCCCCCATGGCTGAGCGCTCAGCCCCCTCCTGTTCACGCTGTACACCCACGACTGCAACTGCCAACATGGCAAAAACTGTTTGCGGACATCACCATCAGCCGGATTTCAAACAACAATGAGACTTCATATTGGGAAGAGATAAACAGTCTTGCACAGGTGTGCACAGAGAACAAACTTCTGTTCAACGTCAACAAAACCAAGAAGCTGATCCAAGGGAGATTTTTTAAAAAGCCATTTAACTTCTATGGGGTCATTATCAAGGTGATGGATACTGCTTTGTTTGTTAGTGCTCATGGCTGTTGTAACGACAGTCGTTGGAGTCACGTGAGGCCAAGTTTAAAAGACCGGCATTGTCACATGAAGCAAAATGTGAGGGTTTGTACCCTCTCCTCGGAATAGATGAAAAGACAACATTGTAAGTGTGGGATGAGTGGTGTCTTAGCCCTCTTCCTCTGCAATGGTCCCTCTCTTCTGGTGTAAATGGCTGCTTTCACGCCTTTGTCGAACCACCTGTCCTCTGTCCAAAATATGTACATGGTTGTCATCTAAAGACTGGAAACATCACAAACTGCCATGGGATGTGTACAGCCCAGGACAGGAGGGCTCTGCAGCAGTGATTAAAACCACTCACAATATTATTGGTACCCATCTACCGAGCGTCAGTGATATTGGTGAGGTTAGGTGCCTGTGCAGAGCCCAAAGGATACCAAATAACAGTACCCACACCAGCCACAGCCTGTTCACCCTGCTGCCATCTGACAAGAGATATAGAAGTATCTGTTGTCGTACCACCAGATTTCAGAGCAGCTTCTTCCCTACGGCTGTGAAACTCCTCAATTCATCCTCAGCACTCCACCATGTAAAATATTTTTATTTCTATGACTTACATGTATATATTATTTTACATAACATTTGCTTTTTGTGAGAAGCATAAATTACAACTTCATCTCGTTCCACAACCCTAAGTTTAAATGATAAATAAATCTACCTTCTACCTTGTCATGAAGTTGACTTGACTATCTCCATCTTCACTGTCAATAGACTGCAAAACTGTAAGAATGAATAACTTTGTAATGCTAACAGGCAGAAAAAAGTAGGTCTTGAGTTAGAGCTACCCTGCAAATTAGGGGTGCAACAACTAATCGACATAGTCGACAAAAATCAATTAAATTCATTGCCAACGAATTTAATAATCGATTTGTTCATGACGTCGTCAGGCTGTAGCTACACCGTCAGCTTAATAGAGTCAAGTAATGTGAACAGTAACGTTAGTAAAACAACATCAGAACTGCAGTAACGCCTTCACAACCTAAAACCTCTAGAGTGTGGCAGCATTTCACTCTTCACACAACCAGAAAGGTCGTGAACTGCAGCAAAGCTGACCTCTCCTGGAAACACCAGAGCATCTGAACTGAAGGCGCGTACCGTCTGTATTGTCCGTACTGTCTCTGTGGATGATGAAGACTCGTCTCGGTAAGCTAGTTAGCGAGCTAGCTTCACGTTATGAGCTGAAACGTTTTCTATACAGTTGGTCAATTTGATTGATTGTTACAGTAATGGTGCAGTGAGTAGCACATAATTATGATACACAACGGCCGTGTTCACATTCCAGATGTGCCCTGACTTTACAATCATAAACAATGCATCACTCATGGCAACGTTCCCAGCTGGAGAACGTGTTGCTGCCGAGCGCGCAAGATTAGACAACACCGGACAATTTCATACTTTCTAAAGAAGAGAAAACAGTTCCTGTCTGTGTGTGAGGCGGCAGTTAATCGGCCCTGAACTAAACAGCAGATCAGCAGCTTATCAGGACGTGTTTTCAGTGGAACTTTCCGTTGCTGCAGCAGAAACGTTCATTAAAATTCATAATCCGAATAGTCGATTATTCGTTTCAATAATCGATAGATTAATCGACTATCAAAATAGTCGTTAGTTGCAGCCCTACTGCAAATAGGGATGTCCTGTGCACATTTATGCAGATATCAGGTGCTTTACTTTCAACTAAGCCATTCATTTCAGATGAATGCCACAGTGGGCAGTTTTACACATGATTCACAACTACTGCATTAGCTCATAGCATTAAGTAGCCCAAAAGAGAACTACTCATTTTTTTCAATGACTTCTTTCATCTGAAGTGACAGAAAAAGTGAAATTTGTCACTGTGCAAGATTTGTATAAATATCTGTGCTCTCATGTGTGAGTGCATTCATGTAAGTGCATGAGTTTGTATTAGTGTAAATATAGTCCATGTGTCTCAACCATATTGGTTCTGATGCATCAGATTACCCCATCAGAACCTGCTCGTCCAGTGAGGCCATCAGTCTGACACTAATCCTCCTTTGATGAGTTTAGCTTCACAGGAAAAGCACTGACATTTCGCACTAAGGCCTTCTCCCTTTCCTCCTGCCACGCACGGACGGACCTTGGCTCCGGTGAGATGCTCTTTCATCCCGACCCTGGTGAGATGAGGAACTGGATTCAGATGACTGGAGGATTAGATGGCAGCTCACGGGAGACTCAGGGACTGATGTCTAAGAGAAAGACTCTCAAGAGCAGAGCAAGACGCAGCCCTGGTCCTGGGTCAGGGTCATTTAGTCAACTCAGAAAAGGTTGTGGTAAAAACTTGTTAGGTATATTTCTGTCTCCCACCTGTAATCCTAAACATAACTTTGGGTAAGAACATCAGCAAAACACTTTATTCATTGAATTCAACTGTATTGTCCCTAAACACAAACATATATTATCAGTGATCAATGTGTTTCAAATGCCCCTAAAACACAGCTGAGTAAATGGACTACTTGCCTAACAGTTGTTTTATGCAAAAGACAGATATACTAAATTACATTAAATAAGGAAAAAATACAATTCCTATAGGAAATCATAAAGTTATGTGCTAAAATAATTCACAAAAAACAAACAAAAACAGGTCCATGATTTTTATCTAGTGAGTTATCCTTGCGGGCGGCACGGTGGTGCGGTGGTTAGCACTGTCGCCTCACAGCAAGAAGGTCGTGGGTTCAAACACCGGTTGCCCGGGCCTTTCTGTGTGGAGTTTGAATGTTCTCCCCATGTCTGCGTGGGTTCTCTCCGGTTACTCCAGCTTCCTTCCACCATCCAAAGACATGCAGTCTAGGTTAATTGGCGAACCTAAATTGTCCGTGAGCGTGAGTGGTTGTTCGTCTATGTGTGGCCCTGCGATGGATGTACCCCGCCTTGCGCCCGATGTCAGCTGGGATTGGCTCCAGCCCCCCCGCGACCCTGTATGCAGGATAAGCGGTTGACGATGGATGGATGGATGGAGTTATCCTTGCTATTTAATACACATTAGGCAGAGGCACTTAGCGCCATGAATTACCAGTGTTAACCAATAATTACATTGAGAGAGACCGATTTGTTAAAGCACGTCATTAATGTACAACTATGTTGGCTTTTTGCAGAAAATGTATCCTGACTTTCACTTGAATAAAACCAGGAAATATCTACGTTGAAATCATATGCATTTTTTTTTTTTTTTTCCAATTTGTAGGCTTAATTCAGTTCAGAAATGTCCATTCTTGAACATTAACCTACTAACAGGTAATTGACAAAAACATACTAAATGATGCAGCCACACTCTCACAACACTGTTCACAGAAAAATGTACAGGAAAGAAGTCTATATTATTAGGTCAAAGTAAAAAGAAAACTGCTAGCAACTCACTGATTACCGTTTTAGACTCTTGGAAGAGTTCTGGTTAATGCTTTCAGATCAGTGGGTTTTACCATCTGAAAGAAATTAAATGAATGCATCTATGGGATGTAAAATAGTAGTAATGCATTTCTCATATACTGTATACAGTATCCCACCATTTACTTCCTGTTGAATATGGAGCACAGACAAAATGCTGAGGCTGGATTTTCAGTGAGAACGGAGGCAGAGAGATCATATAACCCAACACAATTGCACTTGCTCCCAGTGGATTTTAGAGATGTTTTTTTTAAAAAGCCGATTACTTATAAAATGCTGAACGGCCAATTTCCTGTTTAGATAAGTGAGCTTTTACAGTATGTCTCTACTCACCACTGTGAAATCGTAGGTCTCCAAGAAAAAACTAGTCTCTTATGAACAATAACTGTTGCAACAGGAAAACATATCTGACCAGTTTTAGCTGATCTTTAGAATAATGGCTCATTGGATGCTAACAGTTTGTGTCTGAATGTTTAAAAAAAACTCACTCTAGCTTTTCAATTGTTTTGTCATTATCATTTATTATTGTATATTTAAATCTACAAAAAAATGTCACAGAAACTGAACAAATCAGCTGTCTCCCAGTTTCTTTTCATTGTCAAAAGTGTATCACACTGTGAACCTTGTATTTTATAAAACTGTGCGCTGACTGTTATTAAATAACATATGGGTGTGATGTTTGATTGATTGTCTGTCAGTTACAAAAAACAGAAATCAGTTGTTATGTGCAAAAAAAGAAAAGGTTTTGTGGAAAACTCAAACATAAGGTAGAAAACTAGACACATTAAAAAAAAACATGTCTAAAATAAATGCTGCATTTTCTGAGAGAGCAACAACTTCAGCGTAAAGTGATATGTGTAATGCAGACATCTCATGCTGTATTCTCACTGAATATAACCAGGGAGCCACACTGTGCTAACCACATTACACAATAGCACCACTGCTGAGGATACTGTAATACAAAGTGAAAACCCTTTCGCTTTCAGAGCACAGGATCAATATCTTCATATACAGGTTTCAGAGGCATGTTAGTTTTATGAACTAAAAGCTCTACTGCTGCTTCTGCCTCCACTCCGGCAACACTGCACTGCAGACTTGACTGATTTAAGAAATAATAAAAACCTAACAGCTGGCCCACTGGACGGCTATTGATTTCCCTCAGCAGAGGCAGATCAAGAGGTACATTTATGATCAGACAGGGTGCAAGAAATTATACCACAGCACAAACCCGCTATTGATTGGATGGAACAGTGTGAACTGTTAAAAAGTTAACCACTGTGTACACAATTTTGCAATGTTGGTGGCAGGAGAGGAGTTTGGAGAGGAGAGGTGAGGAGAGTAAAACACTGCAGGTAGAAAAACAAGATTGAACTGTGTGTGGTATATCCAGGGAAATTCAACCAAAACCCAGAAATCAATCATTCCAATAATGTAAATGAGAGCTCATCCATCAATTAGATTTATGGCACAAGCCTCCATCACCACGAGTCAATAATTTAGCTTGATATTTTTTGTCACTGCTGTCATGGATAATTATAATATAATAATATATAATTTTTATAAAAATGAGTACAGCAAATTGGAGCTTCAAAGTATGGTATGTGCAGAACACATTTAATATAATGGTCTTAACTTAAAAGTGTGACTGAGTGAATCTGTGCATACCCATGGGGAAGTTCTGCTGGAAGACTGCAGCACTGCATCTGCATGCAGCTGTAAACATGCCAACTAGGACGTCACAGAGAGATGCAAGGACTGGCAGAAGGATACACAGGGGGAGATGAGTGAAAGAGGCAAAACTCCAAACGCGGATAATAACAGGGAATATAAATACACATACTGCAGAGTAGCAGTTTGTGTGCGAAGGGGTAAGAGGTTTGTTAAATCTTCAAGTCTGTCTTCTGAAATACATTTTATACTTTCAACATTTCCTTTACATTTTGTTTCTTCTCGTGACATTTACAGTATGTCATGTTGAAATACCTCTCACTTATTGTTCTAAAAAATAAAATAAGCAGTAAATAATTGAGAAAATAAAAAATCATAAGGGGTCATGGAGGGCCATGTTTGCTAAATTAACAAATCTGAAAACCCATTCAATCCATTTTTTGTTAAGCTGCCCATTTGTCTCTGTCACGCATTCAAACTTGATGGATTGTTTTTAAGTAATTCTTTCCATTTTCAAGGTGAGAGTAGATTACCTTTGTTCTGGTGTTTAGTTATGTGTTTATTGGTGAGAATATAATAGTACCCTTAATGTACTGTGGTATTAGTATTAATTTTAACTGTACAGTAATAGCCAATCAGATTAGCTCTCAGAAAAGTTTTCTCATTCAAATTTGGAGGTCAGGCTTTTTTTTTTTTCTTTTTTTTAAATGGCTCTAAATCTGAATTTGTATTACTAACCTGTCATACAACCAACTGTCAGAGAGACATTGGTTATTTGTGGTTACTAACAATTATTAAACTGCCCCAATCATTGCTTTGAAGTTCTAATATCCATAACACCAACTCAAATTATTAAATACACAATATTTACACTATTTTTGTGTAAATGGAATGTCCACATACCATTACAGTTAGTTCAGAAATATGGATCTTCAGTAATTACCTCCTGCTGTAACAAGCATAACAATTCACATCATTATTTAATGATTTATTAGATCCTTTATTATAGATTTATACAGATGTTTTACTATCAAGTTAAGTTTATAGTCTTTCTATTCCTATAAGAATTTTAAGTGGTCTCCCTGTTTGATGCCTTGTTCCCAACATCCAAATGCCATTTCATTGTGACTGATATTTCATAAAGCACAAACTGCAGTAGCCTTTGAGGTACCCAAACAATGGTGCAGAACTTCTACAATGACTACAAGTCAAATAAATGTTTCCATGGGCAACTGAAGCTCCAACATGATAAACGCAAAGTGATATTTTGCATAAAACAAGATCGACTTGTTTGGTTCATTAGCAAAGTGAACAGGTGAGTAGGTGATGAATTGAATGAACAAATGACTCGATGTTGTGGAAAGCACTCCTCCAACACCTCCTGCCACACCAAGGTGTGTCACTGCCTCCCTCTGGTATTGCAAGGAAGCACACACCTCACTAAGAAGTAGAGTACCTCCAACACCATTCATAGACCTATATCACAGCTGAACTGGTTTCTATTGTCACTTCAATTGCCTCGAAGCATGATAAAGAATTCCTGTTTTTGCATATCCAGCTGTATAAATTCACCAGTAGAGATCAGCAGGTAAACTCAGTGTCTTGCTGAGACTGCATGACGACCGGACGGACACGGACAGTCTGTTGCAGGAGACTTTGTCTAAGCATAAAACAGCTTAAAAAAGGGAGGGCCCATCTACAACTGTGACAAAACCTCCTAATCAGGTAACTTGAGTCATCTGCTGCATAGTAAGATGAGAGGAGAAACTGATTGTATAGTAGTGCTGTCTGCCTTTTCTGAGGCATCTGATTAATGATAATGTGGTGAAAGGAACCATTTATCCCAAACCCACATTACAGGACCAAGGCGTGATGACGTGAATCAGATATCAGATGCACATGGGAGGCAAAAGTGGTTATGATAAAATAGGATACGTAAAATAAAAGAAGCTAATCACATTTGCTGCAAGCAGTGTGGTATTGATGCTTTGATGTGATGTCGCTCAGTGGAGTAGTGATCTGATCACAATGAAGATTTAAACAAAGCTGTTTCTCACCAGCCAAAACAATGGTGGTAGCCACACTATTCTCTGTCTTCTGTCTGTGTGTGTTTGATAAGAAGGTCTTGAGCATCCTCAAAAAAAAAAAAAACTACAGCTCCTTTCTTTTTCTTTCTGTATCACCCTCCCTAATCCAGCCCCCCTCCCCACGCCTGTCCCTAGCTCTCTCCGTCTCCACAGACTCTATAATGACATTTGGTCACTGTAAAGAGCCATGATGGTGCTGTTAACTGTGAGGAGGGAGGTGGTTGTCACGGTTACCTGATGCATCATGGTGCTGGACCATCTGCCATGCAAAAGACAGCTCCCTGCTCACTGCTGTAATTACAGAAAACCCCAAGCAGCCAGTGAACCCTGGCACACATGAGGACAAGACGTGTGTGAGTGGCAGAAAAAAAAAAAAGAATTAACTCTGAGTCATCAGAGTGTGTGTGTGTGTGTGTGTGTGTGTGTGTGTGTGTGTGTGAAAAAATGCTGAAACTGAATAAACTGGCTAAGCTATTAGGCCAATGTATACATTTAAACAAAATGGTGACAAAATATTCCAACAACAGGATGTCCCAATCAAAACAGGGCAGATCAAGGCATTTTTGTGGTAGATCCATCCGTTCCAGGTACAGTACATAAAGTTGGTTCCTTTGCCATTCCTTTGTTTGCTGTAACCCATTGTGTCCCATATACAGCATCTGTCAAAAACTCCCCATTGTGCTCCATTTAAACACTGGAACTGATTCCTCCTTATACAGTATAGTGAGCAAGGCAACCATGAAGTGGATGCCATTGACTGTGCAACTTTTTTTGGGAAATTTGGGAAATTATATTTTTTAAATGCAGAGATTTTTATTTGTATAAAAACCTCTGCACTAATTCAACACAGCAATACTTAGGCTAAGTGTAGCTAAATTATGTAGGTTAATATCAAATTCAGGTGTCATGTTCAGATGAAGGACATCACCTTAACTTTAAAAACTCAAATCATATACTGTGTGCTTGGGTTTTCCTCAAAACCTAAGGTGAATTTCAATTTCTGCTAAATTAACATTCACAACGTCAAGGCTTCAATATATATTTATGGTTAAAAAGTACATGGTTTGAAATTATTAAAATAACACAGAACCATGAAGGGGTCACCAACTATGTTACGAACAGGTTTGTAAAGCATCTACATACGTAGCTGAAGAATGTCATGGATTGCAGCATAGAGCTACAAATATCACGCAGCAGAGTAACCTTGAGTGTAACATTATAACAATATTGACTTGAGGTACAACAGAGACAAAGGGGTGTGTTTTGAATAATTTTATCATTTTTGATTAATTTGGATATAAACCATTAAATTCCAAGGTGTCCAAGCCTCTTCATTATACCTGGACTTACAGTTATGTCCGCTGCAGAGGGACTGAAAATGATCTTTATTAATTCATTAGGCCTCTGTTGAGCTAGGCTACAGTAAAATCTAGGTTTAAAATGTGCACAATAACAGTGGCCAATGAAATCAGGAGTGAAATGTGTGGTGTTTTTCTAATTGCCAATATTAGTACAGGGTGTGTCTTTGATACAAAGCTGATGCATTTTCAAAAGAATAACAGTGTCGTAATTTGCGTCATTTAATTTGTGGAAACTAAATCTCTTGATTACGTAATCTGTGCAATAAAAACTGTGTTTGAATTAAAGAGATGTTGTTTAGTTTTAGTGGTATTATAATTCATCTGTTATTCGTCTAGTAAGCTTATTAGGCTCGATTTCAGCACCATGCCCTTTCTACAGTATTATCTATTAAAATATTCTGGTGCGTGTAGTACAGAATAAGGCACAGTTTTGGTTTGCATGCTTCTCTCCACATGGGAGATATTGATTATTTTGTGGTCTCTCTCTCTCTCTCTCTCTCTCTCTCTCTCTCTCTCTCTCTCTCTCTCTCTCTCTCTCTCTCTCTCTCTCTCTCTCTCTCTCTCTCTCTCTCTCTCTCTCTCTCTCCCTCTCTCCAAGTC
Organism: Micropterus dolomieu; assembly: GCF_021292245.1. Lineage (NCBI taxonomy): Eukaryota > Metazoa > Chordata > Actinopteri > Centrarchiformes > Centrarchidae > Micropterus > Micropterus dolomieu. Next base: position 11,286,719 of record NC_060158.1, read on the forward strand.
TTTGAGCTAGAGTCCAAGTCAAGTCTCTCGTGGTTATTACGAATGCTGTATCACCTGCTGCGTTCAATCCAGGTTGCTAATAAAACTGCATGGCTATAAGGAATTCTGTAACTGTAACCTGTTTTTCATTTACAGAGCACAACCATGTAATGTGCAATGCAATTATTGACAGCTTATTAAATACTTTAAGTCAACACACTCCCCAGACTCTTAAACCCAGTGTAACGTTAACTAAATAAAACTGTGACGTTGCATGGTCAACAATAAAGCTGTAACCTGTTTAACTTACAACTCTGAAAAGACAAGCATGCAGCTTTTCCTCCCGCAACCCCATCTATCTAAGACAGACCAAGCCATTTGCCTCCATTTTTTCAAACTTGTGATGATCAACCAATCATTGTACCTGAGCTGACTCACACTGTGTCTTGTTTCATTGTACACATATAGAACTAGATGACGGCATATGTGGCCTTAGAGTAAAATAATAATAATTGGTCATTTAGCTGACGCTTTTATTCAAAGCCACTTACAATTGCTATATATGTCAGAGGTCGCACGCCTCTGGAGTAATTAGGGGTTAAGTGTCAGGGACACATTGATGAAAGTCACGGTGGGAATCAAAGCGGGTCTCCCACACCAAAGGGAGTTTACAAAGGGAGTTTTAGTCTTATCTACTGCCCCATCACCACCCCTAAAAGCGGAGGCACTGCTTCACAAAACTGAGTTCATATTATCAAACCAGTTTCTCACTACAGAAAATGTTCCCTTTTTGGAACAAACTTCCCAGCAGAGCCAGCATTTTTATGTCCATTGCTGCTATACAGTCAAGAAGTAAATACATTCACAAGCCACTTAATAGTGTGATGACGACATATTGTTTTAGATTTATAGAAGATTTATACAGATATTATCGTGAACAGTATAATATTGCCCACCCTTCTCAGTTCTAGTCAAAACCAATAACTTCCTCTAACAACAAAGCGTCATTTCGAATCATTATTTAAAAAAAAATAATAAATCACACACTTCATGTTGGCAATTACTCCACAGTGACAAGGCAACTAGTGGATTTTACTTGCTCATCCCAAATGCTGAGCATATGAAAAATCCAGTAAACATTCTTGTGCAGCAACTCTAATGAAACAAGTAGCAGGAGAATGTGATTCAGCTGTGGCTCAACTCCTTGCCTTCTTTACTTGTCTCTAATCCCCCTGGCATCAGCACACAGTGAGGGTGAGTGCACTGGACACTTCGGAGCAAGGATCACAACCTGTTCCTATAAGCATGGTTACCAAGGGCAACAGCATAGGTCCGACACTGGTATCACTGTGCTGCATTGACCAGGCAAATAATTTTTTGAATAGCAAACTACTGCTGCTGTACTTTGTATAATAAAGTGCAAAAAAAGCAATTAAGAACCAAATGTGGTTTAAATTGCTTGGTGATCCAATTAAAACCGAAGCCCTGCAGATAGCAGTCTGCTTCTAATGAGGTAAAATTAACAGCATTAGCATTGCCTCCTCCTGACTGTCTCCCTTCTAAGAACTTCCTTCGTTCTCCATTTTCATATTTTTCTTCTTGTAGGCATGTCCTGTTCTGAATGTCTGTAGAAAATAAATATGTGTATTTGGAGTTATTATCACTCTCTAATTTACCGTAATGAAAGTGCTAGGCTGCGCTGGCGGATGAACCATTTTAATTTAAGCATCGAATGCAGGCCTGCATATTAATGACCTTATTTGCATAAATCATGTCACTCCACTCGGGATTCCAATTAAACCCTTGATTAATTGCTCGGCTGACCCGTTAAATAGAATCCTTTAAGTGGTTCAACAGGCCACCAAAGCCTGTTGACACACACGCGCACACACACAGAAACACACGACTGTAAACTCACACATGATTTACTCTGAATAAAATTAATCAGAAGAAAAGGATCTACTAATTTTGAAATGTGAACATCCTCAGGGAAGTGTGAATCCTGCAGGATGAAATGTAGAGTGAAAAGCCCAACTCACTGAGTCAAAATTCAGATAGGAGAGAGACGCTTCGTCCAACAAGATAATGACATCAATGTCAGTGGTACAAATGAAAACCCCACCACAGGAAGGTGTTTTTGTGTGTGAGATGACACATTTTGTCTAATTCCCTGTTTTTGCTAGACTGATTTGCAGTGCAGAGTAGGGAAATTATACTTCATACAACAGAAAGCATAAAAAAGCTGGTTTACACAGATTACACGGTGACTGCCTATTATCCTCGACAAATTACAGATGATGTGAAAGACTTTTTAAAAAAAAAAAAAACAATGATTAATTGTGCACACATACCACACACACATTTAGTTTTTTCACTTTATTCTGTTTGGACATGTTATAGCTGCTCTGCAGTGAGGGCTCAGAGGCACTAGTATTTGTATGTGCTTCTTATTTTCACTTTAACCATATAAGTGCTGATGGGATACAGCTGCACTGTATTTGGGACACGGCAGTAGCCAAGACCCGAGAACAGCACACAACTGAAGTCTAATTATAGGGGCTGCTGTTTAAGCACAACCCTCAAGTTTTAAATAATGTGCAGGGATAGGCAAAGATCAACACTGTGTCAAAAGATCACTGCAATTATGAGTGATGTTCACAGTTATCAGTTTAGGAAAGTAGTAACATCATAGCTTTGGCAATGTTGTTGTTACACATTCATGCCAATAAAGCTCATTTGAATTGAATTGAAAGTAAAATGTGAAACATTATGATGGTAGCACTGACTGGGCAATCAAACACACCAGCTATGTAACAACAAACAACAGCTTCCATATCAATAAATGACATTTTAAAAGGCATGATATTCTTAGACAGCTCCATGCTGTGCTCAAAATGATGTTTACAGTTGTTACCATGGCAACAGCAAGTATATATTGGAGTGTTGTAAACCAGCTCTCTGTTGGATGCTGAAATCTCAGTTTCGTGAGCATCTCCATGTCAACACTCCATGTCAACAGTGTTTCTTCATATCGTGGGATGTAAATGATAATACATATACCATTTGAGAGAGACAACTAGTCAAGCACTTGAACGTAACAAGAAGATCATTCATGGTTCTCAGCTACATTAACATGAATGCATTGCATAACAAGCACAAAAATAAAAGTGACTTAAATGTGATGGATTACTTTGATTTCCGCGAGGGGACGCGGTATGTTCTTCCACATGTGTCTGCACTGCAGGGAACAAATTTGCTTTCAGAATAAGCAAACATGGAGGAGACTGACGTTTACTCAGAACTTGGGAATAGGAAGACTCAGACAATGCAAGCAAAAGAAATGAGGAGCTCATACCTCAGAGAGAAGTCTGTTGTATGGATGAACTACACAACACTATTCAAGGAGTTCCAGCCATGATTTGTGTGTCAGGTTAACGTTTAATGTAGTGCTGGGGCGATTTGTCAACATAGTCTAATTCCCCCCGGGACAAGCTGCAGCTACAAGACCACGCCTTCGACCGTCTAAAGTTTGGGAGTAGCAAGACACGTGCTGCTCCGTGAGCTCTGAACTGGAAAATAGCTTCACTGCAGCACAACTGCGGTCCACGAATACATGAAGCACCATGTACACGTGAAGCGAATGCATCCCGGAGCACTGTCGGCAGCACCGCAAATCCTGTTTACTTTCGGTCTCCACAAAAGCACGGCACATTATAAGCAGTATTTCTTCATCGCCTTCATGTTAAAAGTAATTTCTGCCCCACTGCTGTCACGGTAACGTAACATTACACCGCGTGCCATCTAACATTCGGCCGTTTCATATTTTCTGTTTATTTAACAGCTGAAACTAACATTACAGACAATTTGTGACTGTCTGCACAGTCTGTGAATCGTTTCAGTGGTGTTCTTTGCCCCACACTGATGCAGAAATACATTTGATTATTATATTTGCATTACTCAATATTGAAATGAATCCATGTCAGAAACATTTAGAGTTTTAAGTAAAGTAGCCTAATTAATGTCTGTTATTGTTATTATTATCACAACACATCAGTGAGGTGGAAATTTGATTCATTTTAAGATATGCTGCTATTGTCATTCTAAAGTGTGTAGTATACAAACAGTGTGGATTTATGCATTTTATATCAAATAAATTTGGTGAAATTAATAAAATTTCTCTCCCTGGGAGAAAGAAAAGGAGGGGGTTTTGAGATATCAACCCTCAACAGACAGCTGAAGCGACCCAAAGGAAGAGGTGAAAGGTTACTTTCCCTAAGTGCTGTTTCTGGGCATAAAACTTGCCACCTCTGATGCCGCAGCCAGATAATGCTTGGTGGCTGACTGTTAAAATGACAAAGAAACACTCAGAGATTAGTGTTCTCCTGAACAGCTTATCGGAACTCTTCGTAAGAGAGGGCAGGAAACCCTAAACTGCCCCCCACACACGTAACCATGGCAACTGACCTTCCTCTTTGTTTAATTACCTCACATCAAAGGATATTCTCCTTTCACAGCCAGATGTAAATTTGTGAGGAACTCCAGGACACCAGGAGACACTGCCCTGAACTCTTTGTGTAAACAAAGAGTACTGTCTCCTCAAAACTCAAAGCATTACCTTGTTTAATTAAATAATCTTTAAGTTACTTAATTAGGTCTCTCCACTCCATTTGAGTTTATGTTACCATGTTGGTGTTATTTGTTGTTAAAAAGAATCTAAATAAGTTCATTTTGCAGTGTTTTAATTTTCAGCAAGGATCCCTGACCTTTATTCCTTTCATGTTGTAACCAATGCTTTGTTCCCAACACTTTAAGACACTTCCTTTAGAAAGGATATGATAAAGAAATGTCATCCTATACTACTTGAGCAATTTTCCAGCTCGAATTTAAGGTTAAATAACAAAATTTCACAGCTCCTGAGCAGAAGATGTTTTAAGGTCAATCAAAGCTATCTTCCTGTAACCCGAGCTCCCCCAAGTGGACAAAATAAGTATTACATGCCATCGTCTGAAATGCCGTTTAATGTATAAATGTCGCACTGTATTTATCTTGTCCATAATCTGATGCCATTCGTGTATCTTGCTTATATTCTCTAAGAACATGTAACCAATAGCCAATATATCCAGAAAGCTAGTTATGTTCCTCTCATCTGATGTGATTCTATGAAATGCTAACCTTTTAAGGTCTAACTACTGACAATTGTTTTCCTTTTCATCAAGTGCTTAAAACTAAGAATGGTACAACCGTTTGACAATTAAGGTTTGATTGTGGGAAAATATTTGATTACAATACGCGCAAATAGATTTTTGATTAACTTTTAATACGTCTAAAGAAAGACGGTCTCTCGGGAAACCGGAAACAAGTCCTCCCTCAGGGGAACAAAGGAATGCCCTCTGGGAACCACGCCCCAACAGACAAAAGCAGCGACCCACGTTGTCTCGCTCTCTCTTCTTGCTCTCTTGATCTGGCTCTCTCCAACTGTGCTTCAGCACGCGCCCAGCGTGCTCCCTCTCCCAGAAGAAGTTCGACCCGGTGCAACGAAGGCCCTTTGTTCGTTTTCAAGCCACACACGCGAAACGCCGCGACATCGATTTTTCCCTCGTTTCCAGCAACTTTACTTGCTTTTTATTTTATTTTCTTTTGTTTGTTAAAAGTTATCAGACCGTAAGTTACACAATTTTTTTGTGAACTCAACCAGACGCACTTCAAAGAAGGTCAGATGGTGTCAAAAGAGGGAAGTTTTCCTCCCCGAGAGTTGACCTTTTTACATGTAAAAACCAGAGACATCGCCTGGTGTTTGGTAAGGACCGAAAGAGACTCAATCAGACAATGAATCGCTTAAGGATTGTGTTTTCAAAGAGCCTTAGTGAACCTTCCTAGCTGTAAAGGTGTCACTAAAGGCAGTCCACAGGACAGGAAAAGGGGCTATCTGACCCCTTCTCCCTCCCGCAGGTCACCTCCGGCCTCAATCTGACTCTTTTCTCTCCACAGAACGGCTGAGCCATAAACCACCATTTCGTTCTCTGATAGCCGATGCGATAAGCCAGGAATGCAAAGAAAAGAGACCATAACAACCCCTGTTTCTCGAACCAAGCAAGGTTCCATTATAACTGTGTTTGTTCTGTTTAAATAATAACCTTGCTAAGTGAGCAGCGGCGTTTGCCTCTGAGTTTAGTAAGTAATGACCCCGTTGTTATCCTTTAGTGATGTTTGAAAACTAGCAGACCCATAAGAAAGTAATCTTGAAGAAGTTCTCTAACCTCTTTCTGTTTTGTCTTAATTCATCCCTGTTCCTCCCTAGTAATCACTGTCTGTTCAGTATTAACTAATGCTTTAGTTAAATGTTTCATATAATTTCCTACTAAAATATCCATTGATACGCTGTGTGTATCACCAGCCTCTCAGTTAAAGTGGAATGTCTACTGTTTTCTCGCGTGACCCGAGCGCCACCAAGGGGACAGGAAAGGTATAACACGCAAGTGTTTAAAACTCGGCTTACACTGACATGATCGCTAAGTAGGCCTACCTATCACCATGTAATTGCATAAACGAAATTTTGCTGCCACGCTTACATCTAAATTGTCTCGAGTTAAAACCAGTAACCAGCAAGTACACTGAGGACAGGTAATTAAGCTTTGTTACGTTTTATATAACCATTATAACCTTTTTCCATAGTGTTTAGCCTTGTTTTAATTGTCTTTATCCGAATGTTTAGAACTGAGTATTTTTCCAAATGACGATATTGTGAGAGAGATTAAAGGGAAATACGCGCAACGTACATTTCTTTATCCCAAAAAGTTCACACCTTAGGGACTTCCCCTGAAATCCACTCCAAAATTGACGTCACCACTACCTAATGAAGTCAAATAAAAAGGCCTTGCTGTCTTTTTGTCTTGCTCGTCTTCTCTTCTAAAAAAAACTCTCTTGAAACTAAACGTATATGCTCTCTTGACTTTTTGAAATTCCGATCATTTTTTCGTTTCGTACTTAAATTTCCGTCAGACGAGCTGAGAAAGCTACGACCCTGAATCCCAATTTTCTTATTTTGATTCTCGATTTGAGTTTTGATTTTTGTTTGGAGCTGCCTGGGTGAAACTTTCCCCAGACCGGTTTAATCTCAGCAACATTAAATAGCCTATATTCCCGAGGCCTCGCGAACCTACGCGAATGTGTGAGTTTATTTGATTTTGTTGTTGCAACCTCATCCGATCGTTTTGAACAACTTTGGACCAGAGACTCAGAAGCCTTCATTTATGGCCTTGAATGAATGAAACCACGGCTCTGACGACAGAACCCTGAGTGGGCTCTGCTATAGCGACACCAAACGAACTGAGATCAGAGTAAAAGCCTTGGCGGACGGCCCGTTGCTGCAAGCGCTTCCCACAAAGGACTCCAGAACAAATCCACCGGTTTCGAACTCAACTCAAAAATGCCACTGGGGTAGGCCCAGTACAAACTCCATCCAATCCATGTAATTCTCATGCTGTACTCAAGGACCTAAAGCCTTAGGCGGAAAAGCAAATCTTTAGGTGGTGCTCCTAATTTCGAGGCATAAATTAATATGAAAATTAATATTTCCGGGAATATCTGTATTAAAATTTTACGTAGCTGAGGTCTGCTACAATTTTAATTCAAGAACGACCGAGTTTTTTTTTTTTTTAAAGCTTTATTCGTCGAGCCAACTTACACTGATCCCCGACGCCCGGGTCATCCACGTGGGCTGCCAGCAGTAACAAAGGACGACCAAACCTCTGACCCGAGCTAGGATTTGAAAAGGCCCCCACTGCAAGTTTCTTCAATAAGCCAACAAAAGACGGACCTCCAGAGCACCTCCCTAGCAGAGAAAGCGACGGCTTTAAGCCTTCCTAACCGAGAACGCACGGAACTCCGCCAGTGTGAGGCTGTTTAACAGCAGCCCAGCTGGGAGAAACGACATGCAGTAAGACCAAAACCCTGCATTCTGTGTTCAGTGATGTCCAATAGTTTGTTAATCCATTATCTTTAGTCTTTAAAACTCATAGCTTGCGTTCATTAGCTGCCCGTGTGAATCAAATTCTCCCACAATAGAAACCACATTCTCATTGTTTAGCAATTATTTCTTTGATGTATATGTAACCGCATTTATATTCACCTTAGTTAATAAATCTCACCGTAATCAAAGGAATTCTGTGTGTATTGCCTGTCTCAAAGTCCCTGCCACCAGAATTTACCCCTTCGATATGAGACTGTATGTAAGATAATTGAGCGATTGTTAACTAACTGATCACTAGTGAATAATTGTCTAATTATTAACCATACTCAGGGAATCCCGAGACCCTGGGCGAACAGAATCTCGGGTGGTGCCCCGCGAGAGATTTATGAATTAATATTTTCTGAATATTAAAATTCATAATTTGGTATTAATTCTCATAAATTTATTAGATCAAATGTAGTCATGCTACATGTGTTTCATCAGGATGATTGAATAAAATATTGATTTATTGATTAGACATGTTTTTTTAGACATGATATTTATTTTGGATAAATTGGTCTGTTAATCGAGTAATAGGCAACTTTGTTCTTTAGAATACACTAAATTAGTCGTTACATTAATCGACTAATCGAAAAAATAATGGTTAGATTAATCGACTTGAAAAATAATCGTTATGTACAGCCCTAGTTTAATAACTTGCCCACGGACACTCAGTTCACTTTCTAGATCAACATGCCGTTGTTGTGATGTTAGCTATAGCAGAGGGAGAGTTGTGAGTATTGTAGTCTGGAGCTGCTGTGCTGGCTCTGGGACCATCTCGTCCTCTCATGTTAGCTTTGCAGCAGCAAGAAGAGTCAGTTTGCTAACCCACAATTTAGCTCACACTAGTTACATTACTTGCTGTGCGTTGTTCACTCAGTATCATGGTATTTGTTAGAGCTGAATGATTTAGGGGAAAAAATCTAATTGCGATTTTTCTGCCAGACATTGCAATTTTTTTTAAAAGTTAAGCTTGGTCAAGCAGCACAGAGCAGATGAACTGGGCAGAAAGTCAGACACAGAATAGCATAGAGAATCCAGTCGATTTTCAAAATGAAACACCTTGTGCAGACTCCCCATCATAAATCAACAATAAACACAGTTAAAACAGACAAAAAAGGGACAATTTAACTACATAGCCTATAAAACCATGGTAGAAGCACAAAAATGAACAAATCAAAAAAATCTGAACAAGTCCGCAAAATTAGGCAGGCAAAATGCTCTTATTCTGAAATGCTCCATGTAGCCATGCAGAGAGTGTAACAAAACCATAGTTGAAGCACACAAAATGACAAATTAACAGCACGTCAAAAACATTGTGCAGGGTAAATGCTCCGCTGGTGAAACACTTAAAAAAAAAAAAAAAAGTCTGTCACACAAGGATGGCAACTGAATGAATTTGTAACTGCATGACTGTTTAAAACGGGTCAGATGCGCTGTATAATCAAATACATTTTAAATCGCAGTCTTCACAATTAGCTAATCGCTTTCTTTCAAATTGCAATTTCGATTTGAAAATGATTAATTGTTCAGCCCTGATATTTGTCATGTTATTGGATACACCACCTTTAAGACGCAGAGAAATATGAAATTCCAACAGTAACTCATGATATTTTATTGAATTTACAAAAAAATGTCTATATCGGGATATATATCGTTATTGGGATATGAAATTACCTATATCGGGATATGAGATTTTAGTCATATCGCATAGCACTACCTTGAGGGTGTCAAACACATCGTCTGCATGTTTTCAAGCATCAGTGTTTTAATCTGGAGTATGAAGTTAGGTAGTGAATAACATAAATCGGCTGTAGCAGAGCTCAGCACAGTCAGCTCTGCGTGCCTGCTGTCTGTCACAGGCTCTCAGTCACAGAGCTGGCCTCTGGCAGCCTGTCTGATCGGGTGGGGTTACACTGGTTAGAGATACTGGCTTACAGATAAACCTGCATCAGTGCATACAAAGAAATCTCATTATATACAGTGTTTTGTGGGCTGCATTTATGTATGTATAATATTCCAATAAAACAAATTTCTGATTTCATATATTTAATGTATTTGTATAATGTATTTTTAGTGCTGAAACAATTAGGGAATTAACTGATTAGATTAGATTGATTTCATGTAATTGTTCATCAGTCATTCATCATGGAAAAATTCTGAATATTCACAGTTTTCAGCTTCTCAAATATGGAAATGTGTTGCTTTTTTGGTGAATATCATTGGGAGCAATATGAAGACCCTCCAACTAGTATACTGAGCTTGCAAGTTTTTTAACAGGTATTACGGACTAAAGGTTTTAATGCAGAAAATAGCAGATTAATCAATAATGAAATAATTATTTACTGCAATTTACTTTTGTCAATACTGACACAGTTCTTAAGTAAAAAACAAATATTGGTCAATACAGGTCAAATATCCATTTCAGTATTTTCAAACAGTATGTGTTTCTGAGTAGGAGTTTCAAAAGGAGATAAATACGCAAAGACAGATAGACAAAGAGACAGAGAGAGATAGAAAGAGACAGACAGAGGTGTAAGGTATATGTGCCTGACTCCATGCTGTACCTGCTGGACTTGGCAGGGAGAGGCGCTGTCATCTGACCCTCTCCTCTCTTTTGCTGGTTTAAGGCCAACCTGGGCAAAGCCAGGCACATCGGATTAATATTCGCTGGCCTGTTACATGGCTCTGTCCTTACATCACTGTCCTCTGCTGCTAACTATACAGTGAAGCTGAGGCAATGGACAACAGACAGGTGAATTTACACACAAAGACACTGGTGCTGGTGTACAGCAGGTGAGTGCCAGTGGTGCCATATTGGACTTTAGTGTCTTTGAAAAAGGAAATTTGAGAATTCCTGCACACTACTCTTAATAATTATAATATTTATTAATGCAATACATCAGTCCAATGTTCCGGTCTATACAGACTCATCAGCGCTTGAATTCTCCATGAATTGCTCCCATTTTCAAGATATTGAGCTCTTTTCCAACACACCTGCATGACATGCACTGCACGTGCAAGTTTTTCCTAATCTGCTAGCCATACTGGATTTCAGCTATTAGCCGTAGGGTGCCAAAGTGAGAATCATGGAGCGGGAGAGCCTTGTGATTGTGGAAGCCTGCAATACAGACATGACTTTTTAAATTCTGTCTTATGTCCAAATGAGTAATTGTATTATTTCAATATGAATGTATTTAAATCAAGAAAAGTAAGAAATCATATCAGAAAATATTGCTTGTGATGAGCCTGACTCTGGTTTTACAGCAGGTGCCCGTTGTACCAGGCAATCAAGAGTGTCAATATAAATTGAATGAATTGATCAAGATAAAACCACAAAAAGATGCTGTTTGATTACAGGACAGGAGGAAACGATGCATTAGTATAGTAAAGGGATGCAAAGTTTGACAAATATCAGCTTTAAAATGTGGATTTACAGGCAATTGTAGCATGATGATATAGGGAAAAACTCAGCCTAGAAGAAATGTAATTTTCTGTAACTGCTACAAAAGTAATGTAAGGGGGACATCGGGACATCTCTCTACTACTTTATGGGTTTTATTTGTTTTTGTTGTTTGATACTTGATAATAACTAATAACTTGATAATTTTTTATAAATATATTGTTACGTCCGCAGACACAGCCATCCTATTTTGAATTCAAAACTTCGATTTTCATAGAAAGATGACAATTTTGCATCCCCAAATAGTGTGTTGTGTTTCTGTATCTGTGTCTGCATATTGCCTTCACAGAAAATCTCTAATCACAATTTCTTGGTTTTGTTTGACCCGCACGCCTTTCATATTTTGATGCATTTGCTGAATAAAAGCAATATTTTCAGATAAGATACAGAAGATTTGTGACAGAGCGGCTCCGTCACTGAGTGCGGGACGCGCGCACACACACACACACACACACACACACACTCACTCACTGCTCCCTTCCAGCCTCAAATAAGCCGGTCATAAACCTCGCTATTATGCATATTTCTTCTACTGTTTAAGTAGCGCGATCAAGGGTGCACACTTGGTAGTTCTACTCTCCTTTAAGCATACATTTAAACAAACATCAAACACTTACTATGTGTCGAGATGCATCGCTGCTCTGTTTCCCATTCAGTTTGGCAAAATGGGAGTGTAACATTTCCGTCTTTTAAATAGCATGTTCTCGCGCGCTTTCATGGTCATGTGAACTGCAAAATTATGGTTTTTGGTTGTAGTAATAATTTGTGATGTAAGTAACTGTTCCAGGGGAAGGAAAATGTTGAATATAATTATTGTTGAAAATATATCGAAGTGTAATAGATATAAATCCTTTTCTGAAGGTAGTAAAATCTATTCATTATATTGTGTAAATAATGGTTAAGCCTAGTGGGAGGGGCTACTGTCTTTAAAAGTCGCAGCTTTGGCCTGGGAGGGCAGTCTTGGCCTGGTTACAGAGGTGGTAACTAGTGAGTTGTATGTTGGGTTTTTGTGTAACTTTATTATTGAGTAAGTTATAAATTATTTTTTTCAAATAGTTATTTTTTTGTTTCGTTTTCTTTATGCAAGTTTTTTTTTCACTGTTTGCACTTTGGAGGCCGGCATAATAAAAATCACGCCACTATTTTTCGACTATGCCTGTGTTTTCTCCTATTTTGAGGAGTTTGGAAGAGAACCCCGCTACAAGATTTCTCCAAAGAAATCCTGAGGAGAGGAAAGTGAGAACAATGTATTCTTTTGGAATTGTCCTTGAATTTGCTTTGCTTGGCCTAGATGCTTTGCTTGACCTTCAATATCAAAAACAGTGGACTTAATAAAAGTAGTAGTAAAGGATGTCCGAGTTATCAGTCCACATACAGGAGCCTATAGCTCTTACTTTATAGTGCATAGTGAACAATAGGGAAGGCGCCTCTGGGCCCTTCTAAGCTTCGCTCATTTCATTTCCATCTCTATTGCTCTCCGAGTTCAGTTACATTTGGCTGTGCATCACCATGGCAGCGGACACTGGCCCTCATGTCTGACTCAGACATCATCCAGAGCATTTCAGCTCTGAGTGAGTCATAATGAGTCCCACTCTACAGCACTGAAAATAGGCTCACTTTCCTCCTTAAGATTTCTCTGGGGAGAACGTCTGTGATCATCTCTCAAAACGCTCTTTTCATTCTGCAACAAACATGTCCCAAAATAAAAAAGGGCTAGGAATGTTGGGATCCAGCCGAGAGGATAAAGAAAATAAAGTATTTTTCTGATATGCAGGACAGAGACACACCACATAAACACAAACACTCAAACTGTGCATATAAACTGAAACAGGCTGCTTTTTATTTGTACACACATATAACCATAGTTCAGAGATTTCATAAAGTCAAACAAGAGCCTAAAGGTGCTAAATTCTCTACTTTTAGGGAACTTCTTATACAGTTTGTTTTTATGTGCCAATACTGTGCGTTTGTGTGCCTTCTATATTTACGTTAAATACAATTATCAACTAAAAAGCATCTACGCTGTAAAATAAAAAAACATTAACACAACAAATTGGACTTAATCAACTTTTAAGACTATATATTTTGGTAAAAAAAAATATTCCCACGTGTAATATTAATCTGTATCTGGTTGTTCCAATTTTGAAGACATATACTTCATGATGTTTGTATGATACAAATAGCCAATTAAACCTGCAATGTTTTTTTTTAACTCCGTTTTCTTCAGTTGTGATAGAACCCTAATACTACACAGATTGGTAATAGCCCAACAATAAAGCTTATGTATTTAGCACCATAATCAGGATAAATTAAGTAGTTTCCAAAAGTGGTGCTAATACAGCATGTTGAGCCACTCTAAATCACTGCAGGGGAAAATCCTTCACCGCGACGGTCCTAAAATCTAAAATAAGCTGTCAATGTGTCAATGTGAGTTTTTGGTCTTGCACCACAAGTTTATAAAGAATGAATAGATGAACTTGTACCGTACAGAAAGTAAAAGGTTAAAATCACATTCTAACAAATCAAGATGAGCCCTGCACAGTGAGACTGAGATTCATTTGTTTTGTATGCAGTGTGCATTAGTGTGTGTGTGTGTGTGTGTGTGTGTGTGTGTGTGTGTGTGTCTGTCTCACATGGGCTTCTGTGACACAGCCTCCAGGCCCACAGTACTGCTAAATGAGAAGCTTTCGTTTTATTGTCATTTGAGGGGAAGACAGAGGAGACACAAGGAGGGAGGGATATTTCCACGCCTGAAATTTGTAAATGAGATTTGCTAACCCTGGGCACGACATTCATTCTGGGTCCCACGTCTAGGGAAAATAGTAATTTCCGCCTTTCGTTTCCCTCCATCTTTGAAATCTATCCACTTCAACTAAGACAGATAATGTGGCAAAGTCTCTGTGGTGGCCTGTCACTCATCATGCAGTGCGTCTGGTTCTGGTCCTTTTTGTAGCCTATTCAGAGAACCTAAAGTATGACATTGAGTACATAGGTAAAATTCGGATATCAATTAATTTCTGAAATTGAGCCAGTCGAAGCGTGAGCAGAGGAAACAAAAATTAAATAAGAGGGCAACGTTGGTGTGAGGTTGTCAACCCTAGACGTGAGATTTTATTTAACATTTTTTAATTCAAAATTGAAACAAAAAATGTGGCCTGATTTAAGTGGTATGGTTCTGTTTTGCTACGTCAAAGAATAGTGATGAATAGTGAAAACAATTGTGAGATGAAGTAATTAGCCGAAAGAAAATTAGCAATGATTATTTTAATTTAACTACTAATCTAGACTGCTGCTCTTAGTGAGTACTCTAAGTAGTCTTATTAAGTAGACTAGCAACTTGAGTATTTAGTAATGTGAATTAGTTAACTAGGCTGGTTACACTAATTGTTACGGCCATATTTCTCATTACACTGACTACAAGTACTAAAAGTACGAATACAAGTTTTTACAGTATTGAGCCTTTATTACTAAACATACCATAACGTACCATCACTTTTAAAAAATAAGTTCACATCTCTTCTATATAGTAAAAATGGCTCATTTACTTCATTTCAAAATTAGTAATGGACTTATTATTATTATTATTATAACATTTGATATTATTTTAGATGTGGCACAGCATGCAGGTAGCTAATGGCAATGTGATCCTGAATTCTACAGTCAATTTCCATTCCAACACTATTTGTAACTTATATTAATTTACTGCCCACATTTAAGTTACATTATCCAACAAGCAATGTACAGAAGATATTTTCAGCACTTCTTCAGTTTGGTAGGATTTGATATGGCTTACTTTCATCTTGTCATTTCTGCTCCATTATATCTAATAGTTTTACTCCCTGGAGCGTTCTCACCTTTATATTTTTGTTTATGTTGTTAAATCCACCGTCTGCTATTGTGACTAGGCTTCACATTGATATCCCTTAAACCAGTTGCCTACAACCCATTTCAATAAAACAATAGCTGCATGATCCAACAATTCAATATGATCCATGTGCACAAAGTACACAGGCTCAAACATGCACAAAGAATGAATGTGAGTAGCCACAGAGCATGCAACAAAGAGTTATCCATCTGTCCAATAAAACCACCCTGTGTGCTAAAAATAGGCCCATTCAGAACAGTGTAGAAAGAGGATCTACTCCAGCTCTCTTGGCACAAAAGTGCATGCTCTCAATCTACCCCATCACTCTTCTGATGGGATTTGCTAACCCTGTGCAAATGTGCCAGTGACCCAGTCTCCTATCTGTCTCCTTCAAGGCCTGTTAAGGTCTCCTAAGACGGTGATTGACATCATTACACGTGTTACTTAAATCTGCTGATGGAGGGACATAGGAGAGAGGAGATATGTAATTATAAATGAAAACGCAGAGAAGAAAACCGAGTACAGCCATAGTGCCATTTAGGGATCGACCGATATGTTTTTTTCCCGGGCCGATCCCAATCCCGATTATTAGTAACAAATTAGACCGATAACGATATGTAGAATTGCTATAAAATTTTTTAAACTTGGTGTCAAAATTTTGAATAACACAAACTCCAACACAAAATTTTGTTGAATATAACAAGATAAAGTTAATTGTCATGTTTAATCTTTATAAATAGTAAATTAAATGAATTAGAGATCCATCACAGAGATGGAATTGTTAACTATGAGTAAACTTTGTCTTTACCTGCTGCCATTTATATTGTATTCATATTTTTGGGATATTATTGATACTATTTATTGGTTCTGTTCTTTATCTATACTCTTGTTTTTTTATTACTAAATAATTG
The DNA here is from genome assembly GCF_021292245.1 of Micropterus dolomieu. Classification (NCBI taxonomy): domain Eukaryota; kingdom Metazoa; phylum Chordata; class Actinopteri; order Centrarchiformes; family Centrarchidae; genus Micropterus; species Micropterus dolomieu. Next base: position 11,302,945 of record NC_060158.1, read on the forward strand.
CCTTTTAAAAATATGTTATTTAAAAAAGAATAAATTCAGTAACAGCAATCAAATTTAAAATGTATTATAACTAAACGCTTTCAGTGCAGCAACAAAGGTACACAGCAGCAAAGTAACCATATGAAATTAATATCTCACCGGAAAAAAATGGAACATGTTAAATAAACTATATTCTTGATTTTAAAATACTGAGTGAAGTTTAGAAAGGAGACAGCAGTCAGTCATTCCTCCCTCTGCTGCTGCTGTAGAGAGGAGCTGGTTTTGCTCAACAAGCATCTGAGTATTTGCTAACTTTTAAGGTACGTAGCATCTCAGCTCAACAGGCTACAGACAGAGAGATTTAGCTTGTTTGCAACAAACTCACCATTAGCCGAACTAGCATGTGCTTGTGTAAAACCAAAACACAGATGCGTTGGATGAGACAGAGCAGATTAAAATATCGCTTTGTGCACGTTCCTTCTTGTTGTACTGATGCAGTAACAGCCTTTTTAGCCAGCCAGAACTGGTATTGCTGTTTTTGCTGTACTTACAGTAACGGGCGTAGTTATGGTCAACTTGCGTAATCTACACTGATCTGCTGAGTGAGGAGGGGAGGGGCTGCAGCGTGGTGGCTCGTATTGGCTACTTCCGCACAATAGTCAGTGTTGATAGGCTATTACTTGTAAGTTGTAACCAATCATGTAATACTGTAGGCGGGACATTGCTCCAGCCCACAGAGTGGTGAGTACAGACAGAGGAGAGAGGTGGCTGCATCAGAGCCAAAGGAGCACATTTTTTTATTAATTAATTATAACGGCTATCTGTTTTTAAAATGACCGATGCAAAAAAAAAAATGCTGAATATCAGCGCCGATAATCGGCCAGGCCAATTAGTGGGAGACCCCTTGTGCCATTCATGCCATTTTTACAGCTAAAAACATTTAAAAGTTTAGTTTCATGTTGTTATTAGTCGGCTACCAAAAGGTCACCAAACACATTTACTAATAAGAATGATAAATGTGGACCGGGTTATATGTGAATCAAGCACACCTGGGTGAACACCTAATCGGGTAGAGTCCTGTGAAACCAGCTCAAAGGATAGATCTTGACTTTGTAGGGAATTTAACAATTACTCTTTCCACTCTAGTTCCACAATGCAGGACAGTGGCAATTAAAGAAAGAAAGGTACATTAAAGAAAGAAAGGGGACATTAAAAGAGGCCGGCTGCTTTAAACCTACTGAGGAATAATGGAGTCAATGGCAGGAAGAGGAGAGTGTTATTGGGATTAGAAGGCAATCTGGATTAGTCAGAGGATCTGGGGCTCACGCTGCTGCTACTGCAGGCATCGGATGACACAGGCACAAAAATGCCAAGTCAGGCTGAGAGCCTGAGACGAGAAATGTGTGTGCATACCCATGCGCGTACATGTTGTCATTTGCTTTTTGTCCAGCTCACACAAGTCTTCTGCAATTTTACAGGCAGAAATCATCCATTGTGATATTTTAATTGTATCAGACAGAAATCCCTTGAGAAGAGGACAAGATATATATTGCCACACTGCAACTGCAACACTCTAATCATTCACTATGTAATAGCTGCTTTAATATCTATAAAGTTAACAAAGCACTGGCAGAAAGTCAAATATGTATTCTATCATCTTCTATACAATTGGCTCATAGAACAAGCAGACTAATAATACTTGAGAAATATCTTAATTACCGCTCACTCTCTGCAGAGTTTTAATTATAGCCTTTACAAAAGAGCAGCAGTAATGCACTTTTAAGTGTAATGGGAGTTTACCTAATTAGGCCTTTCACACACTGGCATAGGCATGCACACACACATACTTACACACTGGTGAGAAAACTGTCATTCAGTAATTAGTAGTGGTGATGAAACCCTCTATTACCATTTCATTTACACACCATCACAGGGTACAGTCGGCTGACCTGTGTGCTTGCATACAGCCAAGCTAACAGCTTTAAAAATAATATCCTTATGACACCTGTGGCATTGCACAGTATGATGTGTTAGCTGGTTTGTCATTTTATTTCCACAGTCAGTTAAAAGGCAGTACAGCATTTTATCATTATCTACTCCAGCACTGACTGCCTTATGGCTCGATCGGTGGTGTTAATGAGTGTGCAGGCACAGCCTAACTGCTGCAACTAATAGGGCTGGTCACATAGTCTAACTAGGTGTGAATAAAAATGTGTATAATATATATGAATATAAGAGAGAGAGAGAGAGAGAGAGAGAGAGAGAGAGAGAGAGAGAGAGAGAGAGAGAGAGAGAGAGAGAGAGAGAGAGAGAGAGAGAGAGAGAGAGAGAGAGAGATGTGTGCCCATAATGATGCCCCCATGAGCTAAGCAGCCAACCAGCCAGCGGCAGTGTTCAGCTCTTTGTTTTAAACCTCAACAGATGGACGGATGGAACTCACTTGGCCTTATACTTGTGTGTTTGAGCTTGTGTGAGATCAGAAACTGGACTCCCTGCTGTGTTAGCAGGGTTCATGAAATATGGAGACCCTTTTATTTTACATTAAAAATGGTTTTACATCTGCAGCATAGGGAGCCCAGAGGTCTGAGGTTGAAATGAGGTAATTTAAATATATCCTCAAGAGTTTTACCAAGGTGGGTTAGTTTGCTTTCTCATTTTCACCAAGAGAAATTACAATTACAGCTGTTGCCAAATCTCCAAACTGGATGCTTCTTTAAATAATTTTGACATGTGGCCAAAATTATCATGGGACATCTTTTAACATTTTGCTGATTTTCAACACCATTTTCATGGATAAGTCATAGGTCATAGGGAAGTTTTCTGTCTAGAACATCAACAATAAATGGCACTGCTCACTGTGTGGGGCTCCCAGAAGGCACAAAGGACCCACATTCAGTCCCTTGTAGGGTGGTATTTCTGGGTTGGCTGAACATAGTGTTCAGTGTTTATAGGTGAGAAGCCAGTGAACCTTTATTGAGCATTATGCTCTCCTCTCTGTTGGGTGAAAAGAATCGACTGGCATGACTCCATGTGTGTTAAGACACAACCTTCCCACTACACCAAGCAGGGATGGGGGAAACATGCAAGAAAATCCAATAGACCACAGGAAGGAGCTTAGTTTACTTCCACATGATATAGTCTGACTTCAGATGGAGCAATCAGAACCATGAGGTAGAGCCAACTGGAAATAATAATAATACATTTTATTTCCATAGCGCTTTTCAGAACACTCAAAGACACTTTACAGGTAAAAGCAGAAGTTATGTACATTTAAAACCGATTAAAAACATAAATAGCATAATATAAAATATACAAACAGTAGATAAAAACATGTGGTACGGAAATACATGAGAGCAAGTGGCTCCATTTGATGTTAAAAGCTAGTCTAAAAATGTGGGTGTTGATAAGTGATTTGAAAGAGTCCATTTCGCTGCAATCTCGGATGTGTATGGGTAAGGAGTTCTAGAGGGAGGGGGCTGCAATGGTGAAAGCTCTGGTAGCATTAATGCTGCATTTGCCCACCAATGACATCAGTGCTGCAATGAGTTTCCAAAATCTTTTCATTTAATTTAATTATATTAGTAATGCCAGCGCAGAGGAAATGTGATTTGCAAGCCAACAGCAGGGCTTGAAAATGTTATCAAAAGATAAACAAAAAAGAAACAACCAATACCAATTTTCAAAGCATAACAATGGAAGGTGAAAAGCCTGATTACCTTTTTTACCATTTATTTTATTAATATTTTATACTGCACTGTACTTTTACGGTGCTGTTTTCGGGGTAAGATATTTCAAGAATCAGATATTCCTTGCTTTTGAAACTCAATTGGTTTCTCCTCTCTCATAAGTAGTCAGACTGCTTTTATGTTTTATGTAAAGCACTTGCCTTGTTGCTGAAATGTGCTATACAAATAAAAATGCCTTAAAAACAAAAGAGCAATTGACCTTTCACAAAGCCACGCCCCAAATACACAGTTGGCCAATCACAGCGCAGTATAAGACTTGCTCTAACTGAAGTCCGACACTTGGCTCATGGCTGCATTCCATTGACTCGTATGCAAAAGGAGTCGTTTTATAGCTTTTTTCACAGTATTTTTCCAAGACATGGTCAAACGCTTGACAGCCTGAATATAATCTTCAAATGCATAATGCAAACCTTTCTGTCTCCTTTCTAAGATCGCTTTGTTTATTTTTCCAAAGATTAGACAATATTTCTATAGACAGTGATAAATCCGACAGGTCCTTCAGTTTGTCGGACGTAGCAACAGTAACTAAGGGGGCGTGGGGGAGGGGTCAATTGAGTTAGTGATGCTGTACTCTCAAAGAATACATGCTTATAGCTGCAGCATATCAATATGTGAATTTTGCTCTTAACAATAGGTACAAAATGCTATGGTTATGATAATTGATTTACACTAAGTACCACAATTTTAGCAATTGTCTGGTTGTTTATTACACTGAATATGAAGACTTCTGTGTGCAGAAATGCATGCTTTCTGTAGGTTTAAACAGAGTTTCAAGCTAGATAAACACGCTCACTTCCCAAGCCAGGTTCATCTGAGAAGTCTTCACAATACATTCAGATGCATAAGCTTTTTAAGCAAACAAATTCTAATGCACATACGCAGTACGTTGCGTTTATGACTAAATACACATCAAAATGTTAGATTTGTTCTCACATTGTCTGGCGTAACATCTGTTACAGCAGCCTTTCTTAGCCATGTGCATTTCTATACCCTACCCCACACAACTGTGGTTTCAAATTCAATGGAATATTTTCAGATGCCCCTTTCATTTAAGATTAATGTTTTCAATATATCACTAAATACCCACTAAGACTTAAAAGGAAACATTGTCACTAATGTTATTTATTGTGGGTTTTATTTTTTTTACAGTATGCACATTCATTTGGGCAGTGAAACCTGTAACCAATATCTCACCACCAACACTTCTCAATAAAGTCATTATTACATTACACCCTGTTAAGTGTTGTAAATGTTGCAATTCTCCAGCATACAATAGATATTATAGGGTAGATTTAATAAATTACAAGTTTTATATCTTGCGGTTTCTGTTTTAGTTTTTCATATGTTTGGGATTATATAAAGCAGTATTCATTTATATGCAATAAAGGACAGTAATGCAGCAAAAAAAAGAATATATTTCATTTTGCTCTATTCCTTCCTCAAGATGTTATGAAAAATGCAAGCCAAGTCTCATCTAAACACTGGAAAATATTGATGCTAAGGGCTTGATTATAATTAATCAAATGACATTTCCGAGTGGAAACAGACTGTCCAAATGGAAATATTTGAGTGCCTGTGTCACAACTAAACAGTGTAGCATCTGTCAGAGCAGACAGAACAGAGCTGAGGTCATCCTCCCATGTGAACGCTCTTGTCTTGAAGATGTCCTGAAAAATTCCTCTATTTTGTGTCAAGACATTTCATACTTACATACAACAACACTCGTAAATCAGTATCATTTAACACTGGACACGGTTGAGGTTAGATTTTCTACAGAGTAGAGTGAGTGGGCTGTTCTCTGCGGAATTATATTCATTCATACTGGCACAAATTTTATGGGACATGTGTATATGTGTGATATGTAAGTATAAGTGATATGGTGGCACAATGTCCAGCATATAATTAAGCAATAGCTCACGACAGGCCGTGGTATATGCTTATTATATCACAGTTAAGGGGCGTTGTTCGGCCCGACGCGAAGCGGCAACCCCCTTCACTGATGATTAATAAAACAGTTACCAAGTGTGGCAAAAAGAAAGTAGGCTAACTGACGCACTACAATTTGACTTTGTTTTATTTCATCATCAGACATTTTTTTACGAATACAAAAAGTAGTTCCACCAGGCTGCCGGTGGGCTTTGACGGTTGCTAAGCAACATACATCAAAGGCTAGAATTATTAGAACTATTTATTTATGCACGTTGCCGTTTATTGTGCAGCCACTAAAAACTGTCCAGCGTCAGTATATCGAATTTGGTAACTTATAATATGCTTGCTCTTGTGTGCCGGCGGCACATATTCATATTATACCTACCATAAAGGGCAGAATTGCGTCTCTCCTTGAGCAATAGTCTTTTGAACAGGCTATTGAAACTTGAACTTTGTTGCAATATTACAGACATCTGGGGCAAGCAGTGGACTGCTGAGTGTGTTTGTGTGTGTTTTCGTGTGTGTGAGAGAGAGAAATGTTGAATCATGTAAAAAGCAATGATAAATGAATTCTCTCTCTCAAAATTCTGATACAGATCGCATTTTAATACCAGGTGTAAATGGGGCTGAGATAGAAACCAGGCACCAAGCGGAAGAAACAAAACAATGTGTTTTTGTAGGCAAATCAAAAGTGCAGGCAGTTTGAAAGCATAACTAATTTGAAAATAAGCCAATCAGTAACCATTTGCATTTCCCCCTACAGCATGTGATTTAGATGATCAGTTCAGTTGTTGTACATTGAGTGTGTAATGCAAGAAAGGCCACTACAAAGAGACACACTTTATACTTTTTGACAAAGAAGGATTTGGAAGTAAGAAATCCAGGGTACTTGTAAAACCAATGACTGTGGGCTCCTATGTGTATCCACTACCAAATAGGACCCCTTGTTGAGATGCAGAATGGCCACAAAAACAGGCCACACAGAATTTGAGTTAGTAAAACATGTTATCCACCAACCGTCCCTTTCAGGCAATGTTTCTGTAATTCCACCACAAACAATCGTCTATTGAATATGTTTTACATAACAGTTTTATGACTTTAAGAGCCACATGATGTGCAGTCTATAGCCAGAAATTAGAACACTAAACATAATATCTGGCAACATATAAAACTCTTGTAAAAAAAAAATTCCACCCTGTGAAAACCAAGATTGACTACTGCTAATCTAGCACATTTGGCAATTCAGCACAAGTCTTCCTTGACCTTTCCTTTGCTGCCAAGTCATCACAAACTGAGAGGGTGAACAGTTCCCAGTCTTTACACTGAGTCAGACACAAACCCCTAACAACACACATGCCTCTACACAGCCTCAGAGGATCAGACACACAGCAAACATCCACGGGGTGCACAATTCATTATAAAATGAAAATGCGAGGGGCGGAAATTTTTTTAATCACAGCGAAGGATTTTCCAGATGGCCTCCTAAACAGGGTGTTCTCATGCTTATGTTCCCATGCCAAATTGCTGGCCTACAAATCAAGTTACGCGTCCAACAAATATGTCATTATGAACCGACTAAATGCACAACAATGGCAGTGGTGGTTTTTTTTATTCATGTAGTTTATGACTTTAAAAATTCCCAGTGAAAAAAAGTCTGCTTTGATGTATCCTTAAACATCTTGCATTATATTTAGAAAACAACAACAATGTGATTTCTATCAACAGTCTTAACACATACAGTTCATATTCACACACAAGGATGTGTAAAGCAACCTCCACCACAAATCTCAGTCTTTTGGCAACAGAGACCCTGAACACCTGTCATCCAAAAAGCTGAATGCTGTTTATATGTCATTTGTGAGTGTAAGGGCTCAAGGTCAACTGGATAGGATGTTGAAGTCAGGCAGGCCTGGAGTCATGACTGGTGACTCCAGGCCTGCCCGCTGAGTCCAATGAGCCCCTTAGGTCATCTGTGTCGAGGGGGGATTAGGAGCGGTCGGTGATCCCATCAAAGCAATGTGTCACCAGCGCCGTGTCTTACCACGGAGCCACACACTCCAGCCAACACTGATCCCCTTAACTGACTCTCAGCGGGCCCAGCAACTAAGGCAAGCTGACAGCAGGGCTATTTTCGGGCAGAAATCACCCCTGTACGGACAGTGCCACAGACAGAGATGGCCAGGGCCCATGCCATCGCTCTCCATTAGAGAGAATGAAAAACACAGTGAGGAGCCCACTTTGCCACTTTGCAGCAGAGAGCAACCTTTTGCTCATGACAGCTCCCAGAAACAGATGAGGGAAAAATGTGTTGTGACAGCAGCTAATAAGATCCTTGTGATCTGCTGGTCGGTGTCGGTGTGTGTATGTTTGTGTGTGTACAGCTGTGTGCGTGGCTGTGTGCACGCGTGAGTGCCCATGTGTCGTCTATGTTTATACTAAGAATACGCTTTGAACAGAGGAGTAAAATACACTGATGAGAGATAAATAGAGCCACTAAAAGAGGTTGTGTCTTGATACATGATAACATGATACACATTTGACATGCTTGATCATCCTCTCTACTTTTTTTATGACAGATTAAAGAGCCAATGGACTAAAATAGTAAGCACGAACACAAATAAAGTCTCTACAAATAGCCAGGGCTAGTCATAAAACACATTAAATAGCATACCAGTCAGACTGATTAGCATTTCCTACGGTCTACATACTGTTGCTGTTACTAAAGAATCATGCACAGTTTAGAATGGTTTGCATTTATCTCTACAGGTCCACATGTGCCTGGCAAGACAAAGTCTAAGATAGGCATCAATTCAGTGATCACAAATAGAGCAACGGATTAAAGAATCAATTTGTAATGTTCTTACACCTGTTCGATCACTAATGATCATCCGTCCTTAATACATGAGATCATGGACTAAGTCTTGACCTTGGTCACCAAACCAGAAGCTAACCCAATTACTTCCTGCTCTGGATAATCCAGAGAAGATATATTTACCTCCCCTCGCCTAGGAATACAGTACATTATTTTCTGTGTGAGAGAAGCACAAGTTCTAAAAGTAAGAACAGAGTGTCAAACTACATGACAGAATATTTTTTGAATTAGTGTAAAATAAGTAAAATGCACTGAATGTTCGGGTGCATACCTATATGTATATATGTATATAAATTAGGGCTGGGCATGTTAAAGCGTTATCGCGGCAACATAAGTTTATCTAACTGGCCTACATCTAGTTTTGCGGGGATGATCTGCCATGCGAATTCCCGCCTGCTTATGTCCTATTTAGTAAACAGTAATAGATTCTGGAAACTCAAACAGCGAGGATCAGTCTCCGCTACTGAACATAGCCTTTTTATGCTGCTCCCTGATAAAAGAAAAATGTTTCTGCTGATACCTGTTCAGAAAAAAAACAAGAAAACAGATTCATATATGTTAACCTGTTGCTCAGAAGGTGCCTGTTATGATGTTATGATCGTGGCTCTGGACTCGTGCAGACTACACGACTTTCAGCATCGTCCAATGGCCGTGACGTTCACACTACACAACTCTAGTGTTTGTCCCGCCCCTCCTGCACTGTGATTGGACGACTGGATAAAAAGTGACAGTGACGAGCACTGTGTATTTCCCAAAGTTGAGCATTTTTCAACTTTAGGCGCCAGGTGCCCAGCACCCAGCACGGAAAAGACGCTCAGCGCCTGGTTACACTACTGCCGTTTTTACCAGGTTGTAAAAACGCGGCGCTCCCATTGCAATGAATTGAAAAAAGACGCTGGTGTCAGAAAAAAAAAACGCTTTGGTGGACATAGGCCTTAACTTGTTTTAACAAGCTAGATAAAAGGCAATGCCCTGGCAGTGTTTAAACAGCTTTTATATTTGATTACATCAATGTTTAAGTTGAGATTTACAAGAAATATTATATTACTTCTGTGTAAAGGGATTACTGTTGGTAAAAAGCACCTTATTTGTTTAAAGTGTTTGCAAACCACATGTTATTGCACTTTTGTGTATATAGCAGTACATTTAAATTAAAAGTGTGCCAATACACTGCTTTAGAATTCATTATTCAATTTTGCGCATAACTATGTGATTAATTGTCCAGCACTAAAATAAATAACTGCATATATTGTTTTATTTTATATGTTACCATATTTTAATAAAGGCCTACACTTAATTATATGATGTGTGTGTAGCATGAAGGAACTACTACTAAATTACACCTGTGCTTTTCATGCTATGACATGCCAAAATGTGAAAAATCTCCACACCAGAGCCCTGGGACCTGAACACCTAAAAATAATGCAGCTATTACTAATACTATTACTAAAACTACTACTAGTAATAACTGTGTTTAAATTCAACCTGTCTGCCCTGATTAAGGTCAGTTGGTTGAAAATATTTAAGGATCAGTGTTTTGTTTGTGTTTGGACAGCTTATGTTCGTCTGGTGGTGGTCAATGATCTCTTCCTCACGGAGCTTCATTTAGTTTTCAAGTATATGTACTGTAAATATAGAAAACTATAACAAAATATCTTATCAGGACTTTGCATCAGAACTTTGTACCAGTATTTAGTGTTGGGTATCGTTTCAATTTTATCGATTCCAATTCTGTTTCCGATTCTACTTATCGAATCCGGTTCTGAATCCACCCATTTCAACACAGATCCTGTCACCACTCTGTGACATTTATCCACTTTCTCATTGCTCATCTTCCCCTTTATGGTTAAGGTGAAAGAAGTTTCGGTAATAGAGGGGTGTCTCTGGGGAGACATAAATAAATAAATAATATATAATTTGTAGACATCATTCGAATGTGAGCCCATCTATGTCTCTGTGTGAGACGTTGCTACTGTTAGCATTAGCTGTATCTGGGGCATCATTGCAGTTGGGAGACCACAACACACTGAACACGGTGTATTCCTTCAGATTCACGCTGTGCTGAACCTTCCTTGCACAAAATATTCTTACTGCAGGTGTTGCATTTTGCTTTGTCGTTATCTTTTTTTTAGTGAAGCTAAGCAAAACCTTTGAGCTGCTGTGGTCCGCCATGGTCCAGGAATGTAAACAGAAGCGCTCTCTTCTCGCATGCATGCAAAAGTCAGCTTTCAATAATGCTCAGGATAGCTTACAGTAATGAGATTATGACATAAGCTACACACATGCAGTTGTTCTATATGTGCCTGCGGCTCTCTGCTGTCACACTTAAGTTACATCTCACCTCTCTGCAAAGTAATGCCTCAAAAGGCATTTTCCTTGATGTAGTCTGGTACATGGCATGAATGATACAGCTGTGAGCAGAGAAGCCATTAATTTTCTGAACAGTAGTAAAGACTTTTTAAAGGTCCCTACTATTGTGGAGGTTTTGAACTGCTATGCTGGAGACCCCAATCACACACAATCATTTTGTTATAGCAGTAAAAAACAGGCAGCCATTTGCATCTTAAACGTAAAGTATTTGAAAAATTTACCAGTTACCTTGCAAAGAATCCGCTTGCAAAGAGCACATTGTAAGTTGCAGTTTAATGTATGTGAATACTATAGTATTTTACGCATTGTGCTGTTTAGTGGAATATTGATTAACCTGCGCCTTAGGAGGCTTGGGTCAGACTCCTGGACGGCTTCCTCCACAACCCATGAGCCCACCTCCACTACCTATTCATATCCGGAGGAGGGGTGTGGGATCGATGGCATGCCGGGATGCCATTAGAGCTGAGGCAGCTAGGCAGGCCTGGACGACTTCAAAAGCAAAGTGTGGGAGGAGAAATAACACAAGGTAATTATCGGGGCCCCGCTAGCTACCACTGAGGTAATCTGTAGAATGGAGGACAAGAGGGGCTGTGGAGGTGGTGTTCAGGATGTCGGTCCATATTTACCTCAACTCACTGCACTGAGAGATGAGAAAATTCTTTGATGGTTAAATTGCTGACTAGTTTCAGAGTTTACAGGCAACATAGCTAATGCTCCTTATAAGAGAAAAAAAGTAATTACAGTGAATCACACCAAATCTGTCACACTGGAACTGAAGCCAAATTGCCTATCAAGGTGAGAAGCCATCTGCTTTTCAAGTTATCTTAAAAGCCATGATGAGTAATGAGCCATTAAGCAAATCCAAAGGCATCTGGACAACACGTCTTCACAAAGTTGAGAAATTTCCACTTATCTGACTGCAGCTTACACAAGTTGATTTTATTGGTTAACAAACATGAAATTCATTCTAATCCTGGCTAAGTAACATCTGCATGGATTTTAACTTTCTGATCGCTCACTTGGAAGTACACACAAAATCTTCAGTCAGAGCAATTTAATATAATTTGCTTCCTCTGTTCCTGAATGTTTCTCATTTGCGTAATCAAATATAACAGCAATAATCACTGGTACGACAATTCCATTTCACAGCTAAAAGCTCAATCCCCAGTGACTAATTTCTAATGGAAAGCAAACACAAATTACAACAGCAAGGGATAGATCGGTCTCTTTTAGATACATTTGAGAGATGAAAAAAGTCAAAACTAGAAATAGTGCGCATAAGCACAGACAAATGTCACACTCACACATTAAAATAGAGAACAATTATAAAAACTGCAGGATCAGCAAGCTAACTCCTAGGTGTGACCATAGGCTTTGTGCCTGCTGACTTACTTCTGCTTCCAGTGCAGTTAATGAGTTAAAGGCCAGTGGGCTGTTATGACACCAATTAGTGCAATACTTCAAATCAGCACTGTAGCTCATCATCAGTGGTGGTCGGCTGATGCTTTGAGATTTCAACAAAGCTAATTGCAGAATAATGAGCACAAACCGATGCTATCACAGTGAGGAATGCTACCAGAAATTATCCCTTGGGGTGGTTTAGAGGGCACGTACGGCACTTCCGTTAGTGTCACGGATCAACATAGGGGTCAGGGTAAAGCGAAGTGGCAGGGGTCATGTTGAGGTTGAAGTGCAGGGTCAGTTTTAAAGAGGTGGTATTATGCTTTTTGGCTTTTCCCCTCTCCTTTATTGAGTTATATATCTTTTTTGTGCATGTAACAGGTTTGCAAAGTGAAAAAGCCCAAAGTCCAGCCCAAAGGGAGTTCCCATCTCCCACAGAAAGCACTGCTCTGAACCGCTTGAAAACAGCTCGTTTGTAGTCCAGCCCTTCACTTCCTTTACTTGTGACGTCACAATGAAAACGCGTCATAAAGCTTGCCAAGCATCTAGCGGGGTCAGGCATGCCCTCAAACCAAGCTAGTCTGAGCGGAGGTTGTTCAGCTGTTTAGATTTCGAATATTAACAGTTTTCCTATGTGAGCCCTCTGCTCCCGCCGTCACACAGACCGCTGCAGCAACAACGGCAGAGGAAAACACAGAGTTTTTATACCACTTATCTGTCTTTACATTCTGAGTAATGTTGAAACGTTTTGACTTTAAAGAGAGAAAGCTGTGTGGATCACTGGTGTGTGTGTCGCATTGAACATTACGTCGCAGTAGTTGTGTGTCGCTATGACAACAAGCTACGTACCATCTCTGGGTACTATCTGCAATGGAAAACAGAGCAGGGCCGAGTAGAGTCGAGTCTATCGATTTGCGCTATGGTAGCATTTTTTGGCAAGGCAGTATAACGTTAGATCGTCAGAACAACTGTAAGTATGCTTTATTGGTTGTGAATTATAATTTAAATAAACACGGCAATGTAACTTTACAGACTGTTCAAGTGTGGAGTTATATCATCTGCTAGGTTCCGGTCGCAGTCTGAAGCGGCTTTGATTTGGATCACACTACCTTGTTTCTTAAACCTGTTCTGGTACAACCCCTAAAAAAGATTTTGAACCTGAAAATGAGCATAATACCACCTCTTTAAGAGGCTCAACCTTGAAAGGGAAACTTCACCTGATCTTCCTTAAATATTCTTCTATAATAAAAGACAAAAACACAACAGGGTTGCTGGAGGGAGAGAACCTGAGATGGTTTTGCAGAGTCTAAACATTTTAAAGTCAAGCTGAAATTACAACTAATTTTGGCTAGGAAATCAGTACATTTATGTATATATCATTGTGTTTGTTTTAATGTGTGTACTTATTTTATTGAAGTTGAAATTGTAGAATTTCAAGTTTTATTTATTTTTCTGGAGTGACAGCACCCCATAAGTTGGTGTTCCCCAGGGTTTGTGAATGTTTGGGTCTGTCAGTGTCAGTACTAACACGCTGGTGCATACTGTGTTGCAATATGTTGAATCGGGGATGCTCAAATGCTCAACCTCAATAACACATTTTTTGATAGGTCAACTGACACCAAAGTGTCAACGGAAATCAACCAAGCTCCATGTGACAAGATTATGCACTGATTCTGACACTAAAAACGAAAGAAAAAAACAATCACCCCCCCCCGTAAGTACAACCAAGGCTTCTACAGTTTGCAGATAACATCACAACCCGGAGCACTTGAGATTAAATACTCGCTGAAGGGCACTTGTTCAGTACACTGCTGAGAGTAAAATGAATTTTAAACCTCGGCTTTTTTTGCCCCTGAGTATTGAGATTCTGAAGACTGTCTGGGGATTCAAACTGGCAAATTTACTTTCACCAGCTGACTTCCTTAACCTTTAAGCAACATCTGACTGCTCTGTGGATGACCTCATATGCCACAGCAGCGCTGAGCATGAGCCCACAGGTTAGACTGCGCCACCTCCTTCTCTATGATGTATCACTAATAGGCCAGAGGCAAGCACCCTTTTAACAAGGACACTGCTCCACTTCCACCGATGACACCTTGATGAATAAACTCTCCAGACTAATCAATGACACCACAGCAGCAGGAGCCAGCCTGCCAACCGGTCGGTCAGGCAGTGTCAGAGAGACACACACTCCCAGGGCTGTCCTCAGTAAATTGCAGCAGGTGTTGACCCAACTGCTAATTACCCAAAAATGAGCAAAAAAGTGAGAAAAACACACACACTGATCTCTCCCCAACATAGTCTCTTAAACACACACACTTACATCCACACAGGTTAATGACAGGGGTTGTGGCCTTGTTGCCCATTGTCTGCCACTTAGGGACAACCACTGTAAATAAACATAAATAATGTTTGCTGCTGCCAGTGTGAGCTAGCTGGAAAACCTATATTCTCTGAAAGTGAAGACGGTAACGTCTCCATGCCGCATTGAAACAACCAAACAACAGACAAATACCTGTGTTCAACATAAACACTGTGTACTCAAGCTTCTATAGAGTTTATTTAAAGCCCATTGTTGGAACCAATTGTGTGAAGGCAACCAGGAAGCCCTGCTTGAGCGAGTGAGGGTGTGTGTGTGTGTGTGTAAGTTCTGCTTGTTTCATTGAGCCAATTACATCTAAGAGAGGAAGTGATCTTTTGTCCAGCCTTGTGGTGGGTGTATATTGAATTTCCGTGCAAAATGTCTGTGGTATAGGATTTCAGTGAACGGCAAAAGCATCTACGTAAATCCTCATTTAATTTGCATGGTTAAAAGTAAGTTTTATCACACAACACTGGTAACAATATCTGACTAAAGGCAAGCATGAAAAGCTTAAAATGTTATGTGTTGATCTAACTATTATAATAGTTTGTATCAGACAGTGTCAGTGTCAGAAAAATCTCCCAATCAACTGTTGGTAATTTTTTACAACTCCACAGTTACATCTGTATTGACAAGCTGCCACCACACCTAAAACTACTATTTTATTTTACATTTTCAATGGTTTTCTAAATGCTTCAGAAGCCCTTTTGCCTTGCGAAGATGAAGACCCTAAATGGTTATGTTGATTACTGTTTGCTCAAAGTCGGCTCAAAGGACTCAAAATTGATACAGCAAGCCATGACAAGCATCCCATTCAGAGCTGCCAGTAGCAGTCAGTCCAGTCGTCAAGTGAATGTTTTCGTATATCAGTTCTGTTTATTCTGCCGCTATCTCTTCTCCGAGGCCTATAGAGCCTCTCAGCGCTGATTGATGGAAAGAGGTTCTGGCTCCTGCCACAGAAGTATGATTGACATTCTTTGAGATGGAGAAGAGCCAGCGAGGATTTCACTGTCACTCTTGGACGTGCAGAGGGATCCAAGATGGCACAGGGTTGATATGTTGGAGAATCAGCGCTCACATGTGAAGATTGCAAAAGCCACTTAAGTCTGTAATAAGCTATTCTAAATCCATACATCATAGCTGTGGTTTAGTGAGTATTGCTGAACAGTTTACATGGCAACATAACACATCACCTACTTCCTTTGAAACCACTGAAGTCAAACACCAAAAGTACCTACACTTTCACTTTTTCTTGCAACAATACTGGTGAGCAAACAGGTCCTTCCAGCACTGGATAAACCACACACTCAATTACCAATGTTTACCACAATACTGAACACCACAAAACATGAAAACTGCAAACATAGTCACTAAGTAAGAGTCTCTCTATGTGGGAGTATGATACATATCACCCAGAGTAGCTCAACAGACAGGCAGGATCACTCACCAAACACATTTACAGACACACACACAGCTGCTGCAGATGTGCAGCAGTGGGAGTCTGCGACTTACTTTTTTGTCATCTTTCTGGTTTGCTGGCTGTACATCCTTACTGTGGTTGTCAGCGGAAGGCCTGCCGCTGGCATCTGTCTGTCTGTCATCCAATTCATTCTGCTGATTGGCCCCTGACCGAGGAGAGCTCAGAGGGCGGGGCTCTGGCTGCTGAACACCACTCTGGACCTCCATGTTCCTCAGCAGTGCCTTGAAAAAGATTGTGGAGAATTAAGCGGGGAAAAGGGATGAATTAGACAGGTGGTGCTTCACAGATTTCTCCTCACAGCCCTCTCTTCCAAATACACTGATCAGCGCATACCACCTTGAATGGTGGTTTCTACTAGAGGTGATGACGAGCGCAGGAGGAGATAACTTACTAGATGATATTAAGAGGCAGCGACAGTTAAACACTTGATATCAATCTTCTGAAACTGAAAAAAATACCTACTTTACAAAAATGAAAAAACATTTCCTAATGTATGTATATATATATATATATATATATATATATATAACAAACAGTATATAAATTAAGGTAATCAATCAACAATCAATAAGCTAGAACAAAGTAAGACTACATTAAAACAGATGAATAAGCAACAACACAGTAATCAACATAATATGTATCCGTTTAGCATATACTTCCCTTGCATATTTGTATTTTTAGGTTTTAGGGACATCACCTAAAGCTTCAGGCACCTACAATAATTACTGTAGCTTTGAGTAATTAAAAAAAGTTGGTAAAATAAATAATTCACTAATTGTCCTCAAACATACAATCGCATTTATTTATTTTTTTTTAAGATTTCTATGCTTGAAGGCACATAAGCCAAATGAACCAATGTGTCGGTCCAACATCATTATTGTCAAACCTATATCTCTATATTGAAATTAACTTGACAGATAAAATTCCTTCCTGAGTTATCTATCATTACAGCAATATTAATTTTTTTTATTAAAAGCATGATCCCTATACTGATATAGGAAAGTAAGCATTGAGGCTTTTCTACCAAGTCATTACAGAGACTTGTTAAAGCAGGAAAGGCATGGGTGTAACGAATAACATAAATGATGGCTGTAGTCCATTTAGGTGAGCTAGATCCAGCGAATGGCGCGTGCTGCTGGCTCACTCTCATGGCTTACTGGAGCACATGGTGGATCTGAGCCATCGTTAACAAAATTAGTTTCACCTGTGCTTCTCCTGTTATGACAAGTCAAAATACCTGTCAGTAAAAAAAAAGTCCACTTAACCAGTCTTTGGTTGCCACTTACTGTGCATACATCTGGGTCAATTCACTCAACTACAGCTGAACCCTTTCTAAACTAAAAAGACTAGCTGACTGCATATAATGATCCCTACCAGCTACAGCACTGCAGCCGATCCTGAACTCTGACTGTATTAGCCTCTGACGGTGAATGATCAAAACCAGGAGTTCTCTCAAGAATGACTTATCATTATCATCTTGCTCACTGTATGAAGGATGTTTAAGAAACACTATCAGTCTTGATTCTGTTGAGCAACCGAAGGGCTGGGTGCAAAAAATCTTTTTAAAGGTTTTAACCTTTAACCTGATAAACATGGATCTGTAGTTTTGGATGAAAAGAATTGCAAGGATTATCAAATAGTGGATTAGTTGTCATCTATTAAATCAATCACCAGCTATTTTGATAACCGATTAATCGGGTTGTCTTTTTTTTAATAATTCTGTTTCCAGCTTAAATGTAAATATTTTCTGGTTTCATTACACCTTAAGACAGTAAAGTGAATATCCATGGGTTGTGGACAAAACAAGACATTTGAGAATGTCTTATTGGGCTTTGGGAAGTGATTTGACATGACAATTTTCTGACACTGACTAAACAACTAATTGATTAATCGAGAAAAGAAATCCACAATGAAAATAATGGTTAGTTTCAGCCCTACTCTGGCATTTGTGATGAGGTGTGTATGTTTCATTGCATTAAGTAGCAAGTGCACAGTGTTTCAAAGTCCCCAAACAATGAAGCAGAGACTAACAAAGTAAAGGGAAGTCAACTCCTGCAAAGGACAGATCAAAAACTATCTATCAGAAGGCAGCAGCCTGGTGATGTTTAGCCCCAAGTTGCTTCATTTCGCATTCTGGGACCATCAATAAGTTATGAGGTCGGTTGTTGTCTCAGCTGAGATGAGCTGCCTCATAAATACATTACCTGAAGGACCTTTTACTAAACATAATAAGGCTGCAGCACATTGACAGACAGACTACATAATTTGGCGCCTTGGCATCACAGGTGAAGGCACCTGTTGGCCAATGTTAATGAGCCCCTGTAGCGTAAGGTGTGACGTGTTGCCGCAAGCATTTTCTCCTAATAGAGAACAATGGTTACACAAGCCACTAATTAAGCGACAAACTCTGAATGGTATGACATGTAATTATAGCTTTATTATATGTCTTATGTAGCCTATCAGTACTAGGACTAGTTATTTACCGAGCAGGTGAGGCCCAGGGTCAGCACTAAATTGTACGACTGATGAAAAAACGTTCAAGTTGTCTCCTTCCTCATGTGCATCCGCCTGCTTTGCCGTCAATTCATGCTAATAGGCAAAAGGAGGCGCAGTTACCGATGAACACTTTCCTTAATACAGATATAACTCCAACAACGTACATTATCTAACATTGTCCCGGCATCGAGCAACTTCTAAACATAACGAGGGGTTGTCGCCGCTGAGAGGGCTTCTAGCGCTAGTGTCTGTATACCTTCAACAGCACATGGCGGCGGTACACTAACATAAACAAGTCGCAAAAGAATGCCGAAATACCTCTGTCACTTCTTGGCTCCTTGTTATGTCAGAAGCATATCAAGAGGAAGATGCGGTAGTGCAACTTGCTTTACATCTCTGTTGTTGCTCTGACGCGGAAAGCCACAGCAGTCTGGGGCAGAACAACAAGCAACCGGTTCATTTAGTTGTATGAGAAGTTGTTCCGTCAAAATCTGGCAGAGAGGTTGCGAGAAAATCAGTCACCTCTGTGGAGTCAGCGCGCGGTGTCAAAGCTCCACAACCCGCTGCCGCTGCTGTCACGGCGGGCGTGTCCTCGCGAGCTGTCACCAAACAAACCCTCCCACCGCACGGTAACACCGAGCTCGTGTCAAAAAATGGTGCCTTCAGGTGCTCCTCGAAAGATCCTGTATGCTAGAGACAAGAAGTTGCTAATGACTTGCCCCCACGTTATTTAAAGCAGAAGCATCTGCATCCATGCACCAACCTGTCCAAAAACACAATTTAAAATTTGTCTCTGTAGTTACAATTTGTCATCATCTTGAAGATCACCGTTGTGACGTCCCTCCCTCTCTGTCTGTTGCCTGGATGACTGGTTTGGGCAGAGTAGGGAAGGACATCAGAAATCTATCCACACCTGAGTAAATTGGGCCTCAGCCTATTTCAGCCTCGTTTACATCATTATTTTTAGTTTAAAATGTATTTCATGTGTGATTCCCTTTTTAAAACCGGCTTTAGGCCGGTTTGTGACACCATGAACAAAGTTTAATAATTCTGATGTAGCAAGAACTTGACACCTTGTTGGAAATGCTACAGTTACATTTATGTGTATATGTCTTTTTGCTAGTTGGCCTACTTGTTACCTTTTGTTTTTGTAGAAATGAGGTCTCATAGAGCTTTCTGTGCTGACTGAAAAGAAGCATATATGAACAAGACGTGCAGTTTTTTTGTAATATGAAGCCAATTGTTTATTTGACATTTTAAGTTTGTTACTGTCAATACAACTTTTTCCAACTGGTCTCAATTCACTTGTAAAGGGGAATTGTCTATATTGTATAGAGCAATTATAGAGTATAGAGCATTATAAAAATCTATTGTAGTCTCTTTTAAGCTAGTAAGTAATTTGACCTCAGTGACTCTTCTACAGTCCCATCCCATCTTAACCCCCCCCCCCCCCAACACAGCAATTTTTAAATATATTAAATTCCAAACACTGAAATAAAAAGCAGAACTTTTCTTGCTTTCCTACTACCCACTGTGGTTCTGATTATGTTTGGCTTAAAGCAAAGTGATCTACTGTGACCCCTCATCACAGGTTGTAACCTTAGTGTAGACATGAGTTGTGAACAGTTCTTCTCAGATTGTTTTATTTGTAGGATTTTTAGAAGCTTAAAGATAATGAAGTATCCAGTATTTTACATTTTGTGTTATCCCCTAAATTATCTTGTGACCCCTTTCATCTCTCTTTGGATGCCTTTGGGCATTCCAATCCCAAAGTCTGCCCTTATTAGTAAACCTCAATGATGACCACAAGGTGGCAACACAAACTCAATAACTACTGAGCCAACTAGCTTTGAACTAGCTCAGTTTGGATTTGTAAGGATATAATGGCCACCAAACCACACTCTTTGATGATAAAATGTAATTTGAATCTTGGGTCATATAGGTGCTTTGTGGTCCTCTTTATGTGGAAATATGGAATGAAAAGACTCCAGGAGGTGCTATACAGTATGTAGTGGAAATAATATGTTTGATTCTACAGTATGCAGTTATTTATAATTTTTCTGTGCTCTTTGATCATTGTTAAGCTCTGTGTACCCTAAAGATGGAACCTTTCAAACTGCTGGGCTGAGCTATAACATGAGGGGGGCATCATATGGCCATTGGCCCATTGTTCCATCTTCACCGCCTCCCTGTGTGCCTCAACTTAGTAGCCATATTGGTGCACTGTCTCATCCAAGCAGAAGGGAATTCACCCAAATGAACAACTGCTCTGACAGGCGGACCCTCATCTGTTATGGCAGAGCTGCCATTGCCAGGCAGTCAGAGAGGCAGGTGGATCGGCAGGCAAACAGGCGGAGGGTAAGGCGCTATGAGGAACAGGAGACTGGGCCCTGTACATTCGGGCCCCTCAGCGTATCCAGGCAGGCATGTGTTGTCTATATAAGCCAGCAGGGACACACAGTCAGGCATGTCAGTGGCCCCAGCCGGCACAAGCAGATGTTTTCTGGGTATTGTTGTTCCGCTTCTCCGGTAATTGTTTTCCTTCAGGGCCAGCCAGTGTGATAAGGTGCCAGGATGTGTTGTGGGAATGAGTTATGGAGAGATGGAAAGACAGAGTGTATTATCAATCAATGGCTTTTGAGGCTGTTCTACACAGACTGTCCACCCCCCCACCCCCCCTCTTGTACTCCATGTGGCTTGAATTACAGCAATTCAAATGGAGAAGCTGGGATTTCACAATCACACGGACAAAGCCTGTGTCAATTGTGATGGTGAAGTTTCATTTCAAAACTGTAAGGGTATTAAGAGTAAAGGGGGGAAAGTCCTTCTGTCACCACTTACCTATAGAGGATTTACATAAAGGGATTAATAATTCCTGATTAAAATAATATGATGGAATATATCATTATTTTATAGTATGTATTATTTCTATTAAAACACAGACACTCAGCAGTTTGTTTTAGTACACTAAACAGCTAACACACTCCAACTGTGTCAGACGCTGAGTGTCATCCTTTGATCTCATGTTGAAAATGTCCTCTTTATTAGCATAGTGAACTGCTGAGACCTTATTTTAGGGTCAAATGTTCTCCAGACCTTGTTTAGAGCAGACACAGAAAATACCCACTAGGGGGCACTTTGAGACTTTGGATCAAAAGCATGAGCAGCAGAGCCTCTTTCATGAAGTACACTGTTAGACTATAGTTTGGAGTTTATGCATTTCAAATTTTGTGTACTTCAAACAAAAAGCAATAAATGTATGCACAGATTTACACGCTACCATTCCTCCTTCCTCCTTGCAGGCATACATCTTAATCAATGGAACTGTTGATGGCTTTTCAGAGGTTTTATTGGTTTCATGGTTGATTTTATGAGACAGACAATCCAGCTGCTACATGGCTCAATCCATCATTTGAACTTCTCAGCATTGAACCCAGAACCTGCTCAACATCCATTCCCAGAGAAGAAGAAGCACTAGCTCAAGAGAGGGACCTTGAGGTATGATGGTATGCTCTTTGGTTGTCGTAGCATGCCACACTCCTGGGAAGCTGCAGCCTTCACTAAAAGCCAGTGTCAAGATGTTAAGCTTTTTACAGACTGACGCAAGATGTAAGTAATTTGGTCCAATCGTGTTTTCGTTTTTTAAAATAAATATATAAATGTAGGTGTTGAGAGTGCTGTTAAGAGCATGTGAGGAAGGCAGACAGAAAAAGCTTCAGCCATGGAATCTGCTGTTCACACGCGGAGCATTGGATGAAGACTGTATTTCATAATCTGCCTTCTCTGCCAATACACGCAAGTGAAAATAGAACCAATGTCACATCTGCCTTTTCACTATTTTTGACACCATGCAGCATCCATTTGTCTAATCCCGTAGTGAACATCATCCATGTCAGACAGAGTGTTTAAACCTTGTTGCTCTATGTATGTGTGAGTGTGTGTGTGTGTGTGTGTGTGTTTATGTTTCTGTTTGTTTGGTGTTTGTGGAGCTGTCTGATAAATGAAGAGGCGTCTGAGGCCCGTGGCTACCGGGTCACACAGCAGCCTTGTGAAGTTGTGGCGGTTACCAGCACGTCTAGCTGTACGCTGGCAGGACGAGGCACAACAGTCCAGCCTGATTACGGAGTAGCACCTTTGGCCCCCATATTTCTCACACCCAGGATGAAGGAGTGACAGCATCTGTGGGATAAGCCTGTTTTGGTGGATTTACACAGGATAGAGCGGGTAGCATACCTGAACAGAAAGGGAGAAGGATGCAGCAAGCTTTTTGATTTGTAGTTTAGAAATTTGAAATTAAATATTATTTAAACTGTATTTATTTATAATAGTCCTGATATCGAGTCCTGATATCGAGAACGATTAGTTCCCTGCCTTGACTTACATATAGTATTCGCTTTAAGTATTTTGGTTAACATTTTACTTTTATTGTATTTGTGTGTTTGTTTGTGCAAATGCTTGCCTGCTCCTCACCGCTGAATCATACCTGTCAAAAATTCATCACCCATGACTCAAACCCCACCCACTGTCGGCATGATTGACAACTCAGGCAAAGTTCAAACACCACGCTGCAGATCTTCACCAAAATACAGCTGCTGCTGCATGAGAGAATAAACACCTCTGAGTCACAGAACAGGACCTTGAAAAATATTAGTCACACATTAATTTTTGTTATCATTGTTTTTTGGTCAATGGAAAACTCAGAGAGTGATGAGTATAGGTCTCTCAGAATCCGAATCCCTGTATTCTCCAAGTATAGTAAATAATAAAAAGTGCATTTTAAGCCTGAAGGTGAATGAAAAATGAAAATACAAAAGTAAAAAGTATTTGTGATATATTTCTGTTATTTAAATAGTAGTGACATTGAGTTAAATTGTGCTTATTTTAAATGAAAACTCCATTCTTATTTTGTTTTCACATTTGCATCATACATATTCAGGACAAAAGCCCAATGTGTTTCAAGAGTAGTGGTGTAGCTAAAACTAGCAAGAGGACAAAAGATCTACGCCTGCTGATATACCATGTGTCAACTGCTCTGTTTCTGTGTGTGTGTGTGTGTGTGTGTGTGTGTGTGTGTGTGGGTGCCGATGAGCAAGCACATACATACACCACAGTGTGCATAGAGGTGGCAAAAATATATATATATTTTCACGGGTGTGAACTGAAAATGATTTTGCAGTCCAATTGGTTCTATTATGGATTTTAAAGGTCTGAAAGATCCAACCCGAAAAATGTAAAACACTAAATGACACTAAATGAGTTTAATTTATGCATTTTATTTGCTATGATTTGAAACATAAAGGAGAAATAGCATACTGAATACAAAAAAACATATTAGCATCTGGTAAAAATTATCCCAAGACGTCTATTGGAAAATCTCAAATTGTAGTTGTTTTAACAATTTTTGGCTACACCGTTTTGCTTTGTGCTAGTAAAATATGCCCCACCGACAACGGACTCCCATAATTTAGTCCTGATTTTACACTGACCTTAATTTTAGCCTTAAAATCTTTTTTTGTTGCTCATCAGAAAGTCATCACAGAAACTTCACATCAGTGAATCCAGTTTGCCACAGCGACTGCATGTGAGTGTAGGCTATGCGACTTCATGTAAAACTGCATGCCCAAGTGTTACTTTGTGTGTGTTGATGTTTCCAAGCTGGGTTGAATCATTAGGAAGTGATTCTCTCTAACAAGGGCTAAGGAGCTGTCAGGAGACATTCACAGGCAGGTTTCGCCATGGAGAGTGTGAGGAGTCTTATCAGGGTCTTAGCTGTTTTGCTGCGCCTGTTTATAAAGAGCCTGCTTTATTTGGAGTGAATGCATTCTAGCAAGGTCTCTACTGTTTCTGTGCGTTGATTAAAAGTGTTTTCACGATTACCCGTAGTGAGTCTATTCCAGCCTAACAGGGTTACTAGCAGTTTTAATGAAGGGGAATAATCATTACATGTGAAAGGGGTTTGTCGGGGTCTTGGGCTGTCTTTTTTTGTCTGCGTGTTGTGAGTATGCCGAGGAACTTTGCCTCCAGGAGGTTAGGCTTTACTTTCAGCTTGTTTGCTGGTTTGTTTGCTTTACTGACATATTTTTTTAAGTCAAAAAAAAAAAGGGAGAAATATGTCTGACTATTCTACTCTGTTACAGTTATGTCATTGTCAGCATTCATAATAACACTTCCCTTCTCTGAAAACATCTACTTTTAAATCTGTACAAAAATTTTTAAAAACTGCCACAAGACTCGTATATCTTTATTTTTGTCTCTGTGCGTGTTTGGGTGTTCTGCATCTCCCTTCCTCTTCTTCAGTTACAGTTGCTCGCTCGCTAATGTGGCTTTTTTGCTCAACTCCTTTTGTTGGCTGTGGTCAGCTTTTGCATTTGCTGGTGTGAGTGAATTTCTCACAGCTTCTCGTGAATGTGTTTTTTGAAAGTCCTATTCAACATTTGGTGCAACTATAATCGGCACTAAGCCACTACGCTCATGCAGACGTGTCTGTGGATTCACACATTCAGGCCTTCAGAAGTGTTGTGCCATCTCTTTTATGAAAAAAAAAAAAAAATCAGTCCAAGTAGCCACTAAAGAAATGTTTTAAGTTGATTAAAGGAATTCTGAGTGGAGGCATGGTCATAGGATTTTAATGACTGATCAAAGAACATTTAATTAGAAGAGCAGCAAGATGGCTTCCATCACATTTTGATCTTCCTCAAAATATGGCAGATATGAGCAATAAATCAACAGAGTTTATTTAAGAGCAACACACAATAGTAAATATCGTTTTGTCCTAATAGTGTAAATGTTCAAAAAATACTACATTATTTTCAGGAAAATAGTTTACACAGTAAACATTTAATTGTCAATACAACTCTAAACCACAGAGAGACTTATTAATCTCACTGTAAATTTCACTATTTATATATATATTGACACAGGTATTGTTAGATTAAATAAAAAGCTTCTACTTTTATTTCATGCACATTTGGTAATAATTGTAGAGGTGTGTTTTTGGCACCATTGAGGTTCCCCTCATCAACAACCCTCCAATAGCACTCTCACTTCTCTCTTTTTTTAAAAAAAACAAAACAAAAAACAGCCTGTCTTAAATTTAAACATTAGTTCAGGCCTGCAGCTTCAACTATTTGTGTATGTACGAGAATGTGTACGGTTTAGTCCCTGGGCACATTATCAACTTCTGTTATCAAATCAAACAATTAGATCTCCAGCTTTGCAGCAGAAACAGTTTGACACAATGGTGCATCTTTGATTAAAATATTGTAACATCTGACTCCGTGCTCTGTCATTCTCTGATGGGGCCAATAGATAATAAATGGATGACTTGTGAAGCTATAATGAAGTGACTGTCTTGTTATCAACAGGGGAGCCTCCAATGCTTTAGTGCAAAGTAGAGCTTCCAACGGAGGCCCTCTGGTGCACAGATTATTACTCTGGCCGTTAAAATGAGCTAATGTTCTGCTGCCAGTGCTCCTCTCCAAAGGGACAGAAGCTGAATTCCCCTCTCACAGCTGCAAAACAGAGGTGTAAATTAAAGCCAAACAAAGTAAAATAAATAAAAAAAAAAAATCTCAAATTCAAGACCAGGCTACAGTATTTCTATGATTAGAATGTGGGATTTCCTCTGTTTCTGGTGGAAACTGATGTGGGTGTAAGGTTTTTCTTATCGTGTTAGGTATGACAGATGATGCTTGTGCGGCTTTTGTTGTAAAGTGTGTATTTGTATGGTGGACTTGTGTAATAATTTCTAAAACACAACATTTCTACTTCAAAAAATTACGGAGTTAAAATATTTCTTTGTTTGTTTTTTTGTATGTATTTTTTTTTCTTTTTTTACTGTTTTCCTTTGATGATTTAATTCTGAAATCAGCCTTGTATTATGGAAGTCATGGTATAAAGAGTGTATCTGTGTGTGTGTATTTTATGTGACCGGGCAGTCTCAATGAGCAAAAGGAGACTCTGTGTGGAATTTGTTGCTGTTGTTTATTTTTCCAGTCCTAAGGTACCACCACTTCCCCCACATATTAGCAATGACAGGGGATGTCTGATGTGACAGAAGTGTGGCAGGTGTAAATTTCACACACACAATTCAACTCCACACATTAATCCAATTAATTTTGAACATGTTCTACTCTCTTGCTCTCTGCCAGAGTCAAGGAAGCTTTGAGACGTTAGTTAGTATTTCATGAATTATTTTCATTTTTGCCTTCCACCATTTATGTGTATTCTCAATATCAAGAACATAACAAAAGGATCTGAAACAATGTGGTAGCTTAGGGGTATAAAAAGCACTTCACAAACATCAAGGCATCTTTGGAAGTGGGGAGTTGGGGGTTAGGGGGATAACGGTGAAAAAATATTCCACTTTGAGAATGTGCAAGATCTCATGCAGTTGCCTCTCTCTCACTCTCTATCCCTCCTCTCTGTTGGCGCTAAATCACACGTTAGTACAGCCAGTGGATGTGTTGACAGTTTTACAAACAGAAATGTAAAACGCCATACTCAAGGGGGTCTGAGAGATAAGAGGGGAGCTGAACAGGGCAGGAAACAGAACAAACATGGCCCAGAGAAGCAGAGAATGGCAGTTTAAAACACCTCGGCTGGGTAATTTTAATTACATAGGGTATGCAACACTATCAGCCATAGCCCTGAGGGGTGTCAGCGTACAGAGAGGAAGCAATGCTGCTCAATACCTCTGGGGTTTCTTATAGCTCACAGCGTGTGCAGAGTAGATGTAAAGTAAGAAGAGTAGAAGCATTGTGGAAGGATGATCGGTTTGCAATGCACAGTAATAGTTCTCTGTTAATGAATACCAACAGCTCAATCAAACCTGCAGCTACAAAACAGCACAGCTGTCAACTGACTAAGCATGTTTCCGTTACCTGCAAAATGAAACTTATGCCAATAGTGATCCCCTGCTGTCTTGAGCTCACTTCAAATAACTTTGGCCTGCAGACTTGAAAGACATTCCCAATGGATTGTCTTAGCCTGCTGAGCACAGAGCAAGGAAGTTTAGCGACATATAAACACAGCCAAGCATTATTTCCATTTTTTCATTTTAGTTTTACTCACTTTAATCTAAAGCATAAGTACACAGGATATCATGTCTTTCTGGCCCATCAGGATGCAGTCTTTTAAGGTACCACAATTTTTTTGTGGTTTATTTTTAATGGAAGTTTATTATTTTCTGCAGTGCTATTGTGTCTCTTTGTTCCCTGGTCTGTGACCGGTCCATGCCGCAAAGAATTGTTATCACAGTTGGACGTTGTTTCCCTCTCATTTTATCTTCAGTGGCATGATTTAACAGGTCAATCACTTCGATAACAATCTTGAGTGTTTGTTCAATACACTGTGAATTTCAAATGTTGGAGAGCCAGCTGAAATGGGTGACAGGTTGGGAAGATTCAGGTTTGTTTTCATTAAAGACAAGAAAAGAATACCAGTGACAGACTGGGGACCTCAAATCTTTGCCCGTCACACCGTGGATGCATTTTGTGTGTGTTCATAGAATGTGTGTATCTTCATGTGAGGGAGTTTGCTTGTGGCTAAATGCAAGGCTTTTTATCAGATGGAGTGAGGTTGGCGTGAAGACAACGATTGGCCCCAACTGGTCCTGGTGCTGGTAGGACACCGGCCTTGCCTCTCTGAAAAGACGTCATTAGAAAGTGACAAAACTGCCAGGGGCAAAACTGGCCCCGCACAATGATCAATTCGGCAGACAGGATTGAATTATAGGGGGAGGGTGGGCTTTAAAGAAGGGGAATCTGAGGGAGTTGGTATAGTACAGGGCCCCCTACTGCTTTAATTACTGATGTGTGCGTCTCCCAATTAACAGCACACCTATGGTCCACAGGCCACTCCGGGCCTGCACAAAGCTAAAGAGGAGAAAGAACATTCTGCGGAGAAGCAGAGAGAGAAATGCAGAGACACACAAACCGGGGTGCTCATTAGCGAATGGTAATCTGCGGTCGAGAGGTTGGGCACTCACCTCACAAAACGCCACATGTCAATTTGTCCCCTTCCATTCATGGGCCTACTCTCATTTTACCCCGCTCCCTCATGTTCCCTTGTTGAGGAGAATTGGATGGAGCGCCATGGGGGGAAACACTCGAAGGGAAACGTAAACACAGGCCTGGAGTAGGGACTCCTGCTTCGTCAACAAGGGGGGGCCTCACTCCTCAGCTGCGGCCCCTTGGCTTCTTCTCGTCGGCCTCTGTCCTCACACACTCATAAGCGTACAGTTCAGTTCTATCTCCTGCTTTTGTATATTTCATCCTTGTTTCCCATGCATACCACATTTACATATACATTTGTGACATGTGATCTTTGAATACCTCTCTGGTACTAAAAAAATGTGGTATATGCTATGATCAGGGTTATGTAACTTTCATTACATATGTCATTAGCAGTTGTGCCCTTAAGCTGTGACAGTGTGACAGTACACCTATCTGCTTTTTCAAACCTATTATGTTCCATAGTAACAGTAGTGATTAGATAAATTGCCACTCTTTCCTTACCATTGAAAAACCATAATATTCACACATACCTTATTTAAATCACTAGTTTTACATTTAGGAAATATGTTTCCTGAGAGAGTTAGACAAGAAAATGGATACATATTCATATTCATCAGACAAATATGAGAGTGGTATTGATCTTTTCATCTAACTCTCGGCAAGAAAGTGATTGCATGTATTTCTCGCAATGTCAAACTA
The DNA here is from genome assembly GCF_021292245.1 of Micropterus dolomieu. Taxonomy (NCBI): domain Eukaryota; kingdom Metazoa; phylum Chordata; class Actinopteri; order Centrarchiformes; family Centrarchidae; genus Micropterus; species Micropterus dolomieu. The sequence goes on from NC_060158.1 coordinate 11,332,295, forward strand.
TCCCTTTAAGTTGCTATCACACAAGAAATGTCTTTTAGTGAGGGTTCACCTACGCACAGATGTACACCTACTGTACAAAAACATCTAGATTTTGTAGTAAAAATGTCACAATGAGTAGTTTTTGATACGTGATGGTATATAAGGCACAAGTGAAAATATCCAGATTTGGTCCTTTTCATGTTTTTGAGTGGCTCCTGGCTGATTTGCTACAGATGGAGATGTAATGTTATCTGGGACGACCAAGCATTTTGCATTGGTATCATGTATGGGCATGCCTTCCAGCTGTGCAGGTGCATGTAACACCAACCCTATATTTCTTAGCTGCCACAATGTGACAAAACACTGCACCCAGCATGGTCCACTGGGCAGTGGGAGAATATGTCATGCACCAAACCCAATTTCCTCTGAACTGAAACTGGGGAGGGCTAGCTCACGCTCTCACATTCACAATTTAAATCAGATCTCCTGTCAGTTGAGTGGAATCAATGCGACCTTCCATCTTACTTTGAAATGAGACCTAGTCATCCTCACGGATTATAGGTGGCTCATCACAGGATGACGGCGCTGGTAGATATCTCTAGAGATCCATCTCCCTCCGATCCTTCTGATCTCCATCTATCTACCTTTCAATTTTTCTGTACCTGTATCCATCGCTTGCTGTTTGTATTCGGATGAGATCTATGGGGGTTGAATGAAGTACTATAATCCAAATTTTAATCTGATGTATCATTTCAAATGAAACCCCAAAGCCTGTGCACACACAGGCATTTATTTTGTTAAACAAAAAAGGGAATCAATGGTGTCTCTGTTGGTACAGTAACACATGTATTACGTATAACGCATATATTACGAATAACGCAAGTGTTCGAAACAGTAAAGACCTGCTGTATAAATATCTTAAAAATGTGATACTTCTGATAAATATCCCTAAAAAGAAGTCCCATAAATAAAAGCAGAGGATGGCTTTGATGTGTTTAGCTATTCCACATCCTTTGCACCTCCATTTTCTCATCACGGCAGCTTCAACAAGGTTTAATTGGTATGGAAATAGAAGTGGTAAAACATGACAGGAACTTCTCAAGCCTGGCCATTTAGACCCTTTATTACTGTATACTGTCCTTCAACCAATTATCGCCAATCTACTGCTCTGCAACCCCCTACCAATCTCCTCCCTCATGATTTAACCAAGCTTCATGCAGCTGCAGAGAGACAGCTACGGGTCGATAAATACAACTTGTAATCCAGTGTGGTGCAAATTGAGTTTGTATTGACGAATAATAGTTTGAAGAGTTTATTTGAGATTTCAGGCCCCCTACCTACGCTGGCCCAGCTACTGCACACTGTGAAACATGCTCAAATAAACCAGCAGACTGTCCTTTAATCCTGGTTTCTTGGTACCTTAATTTCATCCATTCACTTAGGGCTGTACTACTTTCATTAAATGTCTATAAATTACTTTAATTTATCTATAAACTCTGAAATTATGTCATCTCTTGCACAGAGAGCCACCTCAGTCTTTGTCTGTGACAGCGTTTCTGTGTGTGCATTATTTGCACATAGCCAGGAAATGTCACCTTGCAAAGAAAATTCACAGCTCAAGCTGTGTGTGTGTTTGCCACATAACGGAAAATGACTGGACCTCCAAAGAAGCAGATAAAAAGATGAGAAGATACATCTGCTTAAATAGATTACCCTTTCACATTAAAACAAATACTTTGTCAGACATTTGAAGCATGTCTGCGTGAAGTTTGACATTACGGTGCTGTAACTATTTCTTGATGTGAGGTTAACATTGCAGTAAAATCTTGAAAACACAACTGCATTAGCGCAGTACTGTTACACTTCCTGCAAGAATCCAAACCTGGCACACTCATTTGGCATGGCCTTCCCATGGACCAGCTTGTTGTCTGGGCCATTGTTAGCCCAGGAGGCTGGCCTGAGCCCTGAGGGCTTGGTCAGCATTTAGGGTGTTTTGCAGGGTGGGGTGGAGAGGGAGGGATGGGGGAGGCTATGGGTGCAGGCCAAGGCTGGGCAGGGCTCAATGCCAGGGTCTCAGTGGGACACCCTCCTTTCTGGGAGCCTGCTCAGCCCCCTCCTGGGGCCCCAGCAGGATGCCGGGATCCATGGTCAGTGCAAGACAGGTCCATCTGCCCCACTGCCTCTGTCCCGCTCATGCCAGCACCCTCCTATCACCTGCTCCATCGGCACCTTATGGAAATGACCTACTGCTGGCTGACCTAGCTGACACGCATGGCTCACCTTCAGCATATGCCGCCATGGCTTCTGTGTCTTCTCTGCGAGGAATTATGAATAGTATTTGCATTAAGACAACATAAAATCAAAATTGCAGTGAAATACATCTAGTTAACATCAGCTTTGACTACAATATAAACATTACTATCAGATGCTTCCCTTGCAGTACAATAAGACATGAGACATTTCTTCTCACATTAGCAGTGTTTTGTAGTTCATCAGTAGAGATAGCAGTAAGTGAGATTAAGCACATGCATATGTACAGTGAAGTGTGTCTCTGATGTGGTTGAGTGTCAGAGTGGAGGGGGTTTCCTTGTGTACCCTAAATTTTTCTTCTCTGAAGGTGTAGTTTGTAGATGCAGGGTTGAGTGTTGGCCATGGCAGGAGGACAGTTGTGCGTGTGACTTGTGTTCTATTTCGCTGTGAGCCCACTGAAATTTACAGCACAAAAACACCAATCTCACGAGCAAGAGAAAATGTGTTGAATTCTAAAAATAAGTCGTCCTGCATTTGAAAAGCTAACACCTTCTTCAAAAAAGCGCTGGTGTGAAAAAGAGCACGGTACTGAAAAAGTTCTGAGTTGTAAGACATTAGCAGCAATGTTTTTGAGGATGGGAACACAGCCTTCGACTTTTTAAAAATACTGCGTTTAAAATATGAGGCAGGAAGTTTCCCAAAGAGATGTAACGTTGAAAAGTTTAATAATTGTTCAGCTATAATTGTTACGCTTCTATTGAGGCTATAATAAGATAAATAAGAGGAAGAAATGTTGGGGTACCATCTGTTAAAACCACTTGCATTTGTAGCCAGGTTTGTTTTACATTTATCAAGCTAACATCTATGAGTATTTCCCTTTTTTCAGGCAGCGTGGTAAACAGACATGTAATGTGTCTGTATAATAATAATAATTTCTGTCTTTCAGGTTAGATGTGTTAAACAAAGCTGGGCTGAAAAGCAGAACTTTGGTGTTTAGAGGTAATTTTCCACGCTGCAAATAAATAAATGTTAGTTGTGTTTCTTTTTAATGGCTACCTTTGAATAGTTTCTAAAGATCATTTACTTTATTGAGCATTACTTGATCTTTTCTGTACCTGTAGAATTGTCAATTTTCCCTTTCAAAGTTTCCTATGGCTTTGTTTTTCCATGGTCCATAGTGAGTTAGCTGCTGTGCACAAGAGACACAAGCTGCCTAGGCGGCGCCAGTTTGAATCCTGCATTAATGTGCCTCTGGATGTAATGATAACATGCAGCCTCACTCTCACTACTGCACACTATTTCCCTTTTTTGAAAGAAGAAGACTTGATTGAAGATTTAATCTTTATATTCAGAGAACTAATTTAAAGCACAAACAGAATGAGGCTGTTCTCTTGCCTCTACAAATGGAGCGGGCGACACAGTCCATTGTGCTGCGGTGGCTGCCACCATGCTGAATGTGAATAGGGAGCAGTCGTGCCCTCTGTGTAGCCCCAGCTGTCTTTGACTGATAGGATGGAGGAGGGGGAACGGAGAGGTGTAAGGAAGTTCAGGAGGCCTGTAGATTTACAACAGACTGTCGTGTTAGTCATCTAACTAACCAACCAACCAGCCAAGCGGTGGGCTGCTGCGTTAACACCCAGCTCCGCGGCTCAGAGCAAGCTAATTAATGCAGTCAAATGAGATCAGCGGTAGAGGCCCGGGCCAGGGCCATATTGCAAATAGCTTCCTTCAGTACGGGTCTGTGTGGTGTAATTACCACCAGGCCACCTCACAATGCTGCCTTTATGTCCCACTGAAAGTGATTTCATGTCCCTCATTCCCCCATTAGCAGCATGTTTTTCAGATGTGATGAGAGAAGTCTGTCAATGATTATTGTGTGTGTTTGTGTGAGAGAGTGCCAGTTTGCTTTGAATATAACGGGCAGCTTGGTGAATGTACTGAAATGGTGCAAGTTCATTCGATGCAATGAATGTGAGGCTGCAGCCCACCAACATAATGATGACAGACATTAAATTGATAAAACCTGTAGTGGTGATAATGCTAACCTATGTTTTGCTTTTAGATTGGGGAACAAAATGTCAGCATGTTATAGAGACCTACGGGTAAATGAGGGAATGTGGCTGCAGTAACACATGTAACACTTGATCCTCAGTGTAAATATGTTAATGAACGTGTTGTTATAAATACAACACTATCACGTGACAACAAATCCCCAGATCTTTGCAGTTCTTTTGTTTGACAGCCTAATACAGTTGTTCATGGATTTAACTATGTTTTGTCCAGGTTAATGTAGGACCTGATGCATGTTCGACAGAGTAAGTTGTGCATTGCGGGGGCTGAAATAGTACAAGACAAGTCATTATCATAGCACGATCACTCCCGAAACCCTTAGCGTGCAAAAAGAGCTCAATGGTTAGACACAAGACTATCAACCTCCTGTGTCTCTTCATAGATCAACTACAATTGTGTCTACCCAGCAAACCTAATGATGAATTTGTAATGGACAATGTGTAGCATTTTAGCAAAGTGAAGTTTAATTAACACTAAGCCTAAAAGAAGGGACAAAGAAAGTAGTAGTTAATTTTATTTATTGATTCAGTCATTCATTTACTAATTTATTTATTTCTATCATGCACAATAATAAAACAGACATTGTTCTGACTCATTTGACCTCATTGGAGTAATTTAGGCTTTGATTAATGGAGAAGAGAGCTATCAGTCACACTCCTATGAAGGTGACACATGCTTTGTTCTTCTACAGGAACTTCTTGTTCTGTCTTTTTAGTTTTAGCTATGTCATTTAGCGGTTCTAATAATAATTTAGATAATAAACCTATAAAGAATATCAAATAATGGTAAAGCAATAGGGCACGCAGTGGATCAAGACTAAATAAATTGCCCAGTTTGTTGTTGTTTCTCCCTTTTTTTCTCATCCATATGCTGCGGCTGTCCTCCATCATAATCCCTCAATTCAAGTCAGCATGAATATAGGCACCAACAACCGTTTGGTGTGTAATGTAGCAGAAGCATCTAGCTGGCCGCCAATATAGTGCCACCCTGACACCGTCAAAGGTGCCACGTTTAGCCCCAGGCACTACTACTCAATCACTGCCTGGTTCAGAGGGGCCAGCACACCAGCCGGGCCCACTAATGCTTTACTAGCCCACACCACCACCCTCCCCTCCTCTCTCCTTGTCGGAATAGGCAAATCCAACGTCTCCCTCACCCCGAGGTCCTTGTGGATGGAGGGAGAGACTAAGGGACTAAGGGAGAGAAGACAGGCCATGTTTTGCTGGGTCCCCGGGCAGCAGCTCTCTGCTCAGGATGGAGAGTCCCGAGGCAGAAACCTCACCGATCGCCACTGGAGCCCCCCTGACAGGACATGAGTGGTAATGGGCTGCTATGTCGCAGACCAGTCACTGTGGAGCCCTGCAGAGTGTGCTCACAAGCGCCTGAACTATCCATCTCCATCTGCAACAAAAACATTTTTTACTTATTTAATGAAGATTCAAGCAGGATATATAATATAAGATTGATTAATTGATTAATTAATTATTTACATGCTAGATTAAGATGAGATGTCTATGACTTCTCTACAGTACACTCTTTTGTTTTGCATGTGTGTCTTTATTGCCACGTGTAAACATTTCTGAAGGAGCTAACATAAAATAGTAGTCATGGTATAACTAATATGCAATAATAGCCAGGTGAACATGTTGTGCATTTGCAGTTGGGGAGAAAGACAAAGAGAAAGAAAAACACAGAATAAATAGGAAAAATAGAAAAACCTATTACAGAGAGAGGATATTGTAGACAAATAAAAGTACAAAACGACAGCAGACAAGAGATGAGAGAAGAGCGGAGAAGCAAGGCCGTGCCATATAGATCAGCTCCAGCATTCACAGGTCCAGATGGATATGAAGTGAGAATCCAGGGTCAGGCTCCGACACGACTCCCAGACTCCTAATTTGGAGATTCTCATTTTCAGCTCCCGAACCGAGGGCAGGAAATCGTACCTGTGAGAAGCCTTCAGGCAGAACAGGGAGAGGTGTGGAAGAATTTGTTTCTGTCAGAGAGGAGGTTGCTCTGCCACTTGTCTTTGTTCCATCTGTATCTCAACACAATCCCAATTTTAAGTATACTTGGTTTTCACTTGGAAACTTGTGGCTGAACTATTGCACATTTAAGTCTTGCACAATAACTTGTTTTCAACCCTTTCACCAAGAGAACACTTGGATTCAATTACAAATTTTTGTAGTATCATGCCTTTCTACAATAACTGTGTATGGTTTATAAGGTTGGGCAAATACCATGGTTTTGGCTAATGAACTAAGATTAGACAACTAAAACACTTGGTTAAAAGATACATTTGGTGAATTTATTTATTTTTCTTATTGTCAATACACCCAGGAAAACAAGCAATAAATGAATCCTACCTGAACACATGCACCCCCACCTCCTCTTTTTGACATACTCACACACTCACACAGCCTGGCTCCGCGTCCTGAGCCTCTGACACTGTTATCTCATGGCTTCAGCGATGAGGTCAACTTATGGAAGAGATGAGTGTGAACTTTTTCTGTCGCAGCCACGACAGCTTCGCTCTAAGATGATATGAAGCCCCATTTTTGCTTCTGCATTGTAGCATCACAAACACATATGTCCCCACACACAGTTTAGCTTATTATTTACATTGTTACATTATTTGAAACTCCCACTTCACCATTTAGTTATTTTTGCCTTCTATTAGCATAACCTGGTGGATGAGCAATCAAGCAAAAAAAAGAAAAGAAAAAGAACATATCCCAAGTCGGTGGAGACAAGTCTAAATCAAGTCTCAAGTCTCACCAAATCAAGTCTCAAGGACCACCTGACTCCATTAATTAAAAAAAAAGTAATTTTACCTTGCAGATCAAACTTCATTCAAACTAGACAGAAACAAAATAAAACTCTAGTCTTTCTACTGTTCCAACAATCACCAACTCTGGGTTAGGCAAAATAATCTCTTAATTCACTCAAATATTCTGGCCCTACACCTCAGCCGTCAGTTGCAAAAGTGGCTGCAATGGGTGCTGGGGATAAATGTGCCAGTCAAAGCATGTCCACTACAAGTACTTGCTTTGCCATTGGCAGGCTTATCTGTTGTTGAAGTGTCTCGCAACATCATGGAAAGGATCCCTATAGCGATAGATATTTTTATTAACAGTAAGACCCTTTTTGTTTAACCAGAAAAAAATGATTAATCGCTCACGCTCCCCACCAGACTCTGTTTAAAAAATATATAAATTTACCTCGTAGGGCATTGTGAAACACACTTCATTCAAACTTGACAGAAACAAAATAAAACTCATCAAAACCATCTTTGTCAGTCTTTCCACTGTTACAACAATCAGCAACTCTGGTTTGGTGGAAATAAATCATTAATTCAGTGTGTTAGATGAGAAAAGAAACTGCTGTTATATCACTCTTTTCACAGACGAACAGCTTCACACAAGGAGGGACTCACATGGACTCACATGCACGTGGCGCCGGACTGTACAAACAAAGCACAGAGTGAGTGTGATGTCATTCTCTGCTCAGGATGCTATTACTCCACTATATATTTACATATCAAATAGTTTTTTGCTGCTTTATTAACTTTTAGAATCTCATATACAGAACATTTAAGTCTGACTTTAGCCAAATATCAAGTCTACAGCTCTAGAAAATGACATGCTTGCAATCCGTACATTTAATTAAAATTGTACTTAGTTTTGCTTTGCAACTTTACTTCAGTTACTTTATTTATTTGAATACATTCAACTTGATTCTTTCAATTTAGTTTGTTTCAATTAATTCATATGTAGTTCATCTGTAAAGCTGAGACTCAGGGTGCATCCATCCCTAATGTGTTTTATCTGTCCAAAGCCTAAGTATATTCTCTTTTTTGTTTACTTGCCCAGTTATATTTACCTCATCTTAAATTTCATAAGTACGTATCTTTTTTCTTATTTTGTTCTTACCATCCTACATCTTAAAGCTGGGACTTATTGTCTCAGCGGGTGTCAAGGGATTAGGTTTGTCTCATGCGTTGAGAAGACCATCCTCCCTGTTAGCCCTTCTCTCTGCAGGGCTGCAGGGTTCACTGAAGCACAGAGATGACATCTTCCCTTTCCACAGAGAGTACCATGTCTCTCTCCAGATCCTCCTAGAGGAAAGACAGTGTAGACACACACACACACACACACACACACACACATATGAATCCCTATAGCCACAATCTCTCTGACCCCTCCACCCTGAGTCCTGCTCCTTGTACTCCCTGCTCCCCACTACACCCACCTTCTCCTCCTTGACCCCTCTGAGGAGTGGAGCTGTATTGAGCGGGAGCTTGAAACCATGCTTGTATTGTCAAAGGACTTGCCGGCACTTACCTCCACTTGAACATTTAGTGCTGTCTTGCTGGGTCTGGACAGAGAATAGCACTATAGGGTCACTGATGAATTGTTATTTCTGGAGGGATAAACACACTGCTTTGTAGGGATTATCTCTCCAATCTGAGGTGGCAGAGCTGAGATTTTTATCTTCAGTTTGAAGAGCTGAAGTCACGCTTATATTTGTATGTTGTGCTCTGTATGCAGGATCCAGTGTGTATGTGCATTGTGTCAACTAATGATTTGAATTAATTAAGGTAATTTAATGAAGGGAATGACTACATTCCATTTGTCCAATTGCTGAATCTGACCGAGACTGCAACTATCTGGCTGTATTGTTGAGTGACGACCAGTCAAAATCATATATCCACATACACTACCATTGAAACCTCATATTTCCTACAGATCTGATGAACTGTATCTTTTTGTCATGTTGTCCAGCTGTTGTTGAGTGAATCACAAGTCAGTTAACTTGAACCCACATTATTTGATCTATTGACAACGTAACCCAGAAGACCATATAGTTTCTCCATACAAGCAAATGCACCAGAATATGTGTTTTACCATACAAATGTACTTATATAATTGTTAATTCAAAAAATACTAACGTTAACCTGATTAAATGATACGTTTTAGTCTTGTTTGTTTTTTTTTATTAAACTTCACTTGATGCTATGATCATATAGATTTATGTGGCTGTTTCTGAACTGATCTATCCATTATATTCTGATTATTTATCTCTTAATCCCTAATATCTAGATTTAAAGTGTACCCACATACAGAGAAAATAGGAAAAAGGAACCATTTAGAACTTAATTTTGATATCAAAAGAGTTGGCAGTGCCTGCAGAAGTTTAGTTTTTTGTTCTACCAAAATCGCAAAATGAAATTCATATGTGAGCTAAGACAAGTAACCTGAGAGCTTGGGAGTGTGTGAGACGCCCTAAACAGCTGTCACTGTGCATGGGTGTGTGTGTTATGCATGTGTGTATGTGTGTGCACATGTGGGTGTCTGTGCATTTTAATAATAAGGTGTTGACTCTGCCCTCTAAGGCTCACCTGTGGGGATTCCCAATGGTGTGTGTTCGGACCTGTGTTCATGCATGTGTGTGTGTGTGTTTGTGCACATACTGTACATGTGTGTCTGTGTGTGTGTCACTTTGGGAAACACATATCTGTGCACCACAGCGCAACACCTGCCAGAGGCTGTAGCTGTTTATGACAGAGGCTGTGTGAGCTGGAGAGGACACGGTGGAGCATTGCCAGCTCCATGCACACACATACACACACACACACACACACACACACACACACACACACAAACAAACATAAAAACAAAACACACAAAAAATCCTGTGATTTTTATTGTAATAATTCATATTGTACAAATACAAAATTCACAAAAGCAAACACTTCTAAATGGCCAGACATCACACCTACACTGTAAAAACTACAAAAAAACAAACAAAAAAAATCACTCCCCTTTAAACACACACACACACACACACACACACACACACACACACACACACGGGTAAATGTAATAACCACAGGGCCGGTGTGATCTGTGTCTCTCTCCCTAGGTCTTGCTAGCTGTGCAGGTCCCCAGCAGCTCCTATATTACAGCAGTAGGCAGGGGAGCCTGGCAGAGGCACCAGCCTACAAAGTTCAATATAAACGAACAGTGGGATCTCCCAGGGACCTGGCAGGAAAAAGCTTAGCAAAGTTAAAGCCTCACCAGCCCTTCCCGGCTGCCCATGCCAATGGAACAACACACATGTACAGTACATATGGGCATAAAAGCCTGCACACACTCAGACAGTTGTACATACACTGACAGCCCATGAATTTCCCGTGGAAGGAGATGTGGGGCTTCAGCACTTTACAAATAGGCCAGTATTTTTTTTTAGGTTATAACTTAATTTGTTAAGTTAATTTGCAAATGTGTGCAATATAACTTGAAATATCAGTAATTTCTTAATCAAAAGAGAAAACGAACCATCTGAAATACATAAATAAGACACAATAACATTTAATTTATTATTAGAGCCTACTGAAATACCAGTGATCTTCACACTCATTAACATGGTACTCTCATAAAGATCATGTGATATAATCGACAGCCCCCAGAACAGCTATAAGATCATCCTTGTGGTTTCTCAAATGCTGTCTGATGCCAATGTCGAGAACAAACTTTGAACCCTATTTTCTTTTTTTCTTTTTTTTATTTTATCTTTATGGTTTAACTTGTCCTTTCAGAAGTAAGAACAACAAAAAGAACAGCACTGCTGCCAAGCACCTTCACATCCACATCATAATCACTAGAGACAATAACAGAAAAATGTTGCTCTCCATAATCAGCTTATAATTATTCATGTCTGGTAAAGCATACAGCAGAAAAAAAGAAGTTAGGCGGAGGTGACAAAGATGCAAATGAATATACAGTATTATCCATTCTGTCCATATTTATTATTTAGATCATAGCAGTGTTCATTATGTAACCTAGATCCTGCATCACAATATAAAAGTAACAAAGTTGAACATGAATAAAACTGCACTTTACATAGTAATGACAAAGCTATTTTCATGTGTACGATTCAAGAGCAGAAATCACTTCCTTTGTTGTATGACTCTCTGTGAGAGAACGCTAAAACAAAAAATCCCTCCCTGACTCTATTTTGTCCTCCTCTCCCGCTCTCCATGCACTCAGTCTCCTCTGTGTCTGCTTTGCAGGGTTGCTCCCCTCTTCAGATGGCAGTGGATGCAATAATGACCCAACAGATGGGTTTATTAGAGGGCGGTTAAGGCAGCCAGCGGGTGGTTTGTTCAGGGGGAACCAAGAGCTGAAGCGCCAGGAGCTCTGGGTGAAAAGGAGACTGACAGGAAGCAAATGATTCGGCCTCTCTCTTCAGTTGTTGATCCAAAAGGCAGAATCTCTTCCTTACAATGATCTCGGCCTCCAGAACTGGTGTGTGGTTGTCCTTGAATATATGTTTTTGTGTCACACCCACACATGTGTGCACTCTTGCTTATGTAATGCATCCACGCTTTGCATTTGTACATTTCGGTACATATGCCTCCCCCTGAAGCATGTGCATGGCTTTTGACATGTAAATGAGATTGAGCTGGCTTTGTTAGCTACCTGCGTGTTAATGCTTGTTTAACATGTCATCTGTCTCTTTTTGCCTGTCTATTCAATCAGGCGTTTGGGCATGCTTTGTGTCTCCAGACCCAGGTGTCGAAGGAGGTTCTTTAAACCCTCGTTAGTGTCCGAAAGTGTGTGTGTGTGTGTGTGTGCTCTGCTGGAGCATGCCTCTTAAAATCACAGGAGAATACAGGCCACATCAGATCGTATTATTCTCTTTGCACTTCTTGGTCTCTCCAACACTTGTTAGCTTTCGCTGGTCACTAGGGCTCAATAGAGTTTGAAAATAAAGGCTAAAAGTGGGACATTAATTCTGACATATGGATGGGATTCTGCCATGAATGGGAAGGAAGTGAGTAAATTAGTCTCTAATTGCCTGATTAAAAGAAAGGTTGGAGGTTTTCTTTCCATGGATTGTAATTCATTGTTAATAATGTACAAGTATCAAATGTTGTGTTTTTAATTCAAGATTCAAAGACTGTCAACAAAATTCTTAAATGAAAAAAAGAGTTTAAAGAATTTAAAGAAAGGTATAATAGGAAAATACAAACAGAAGTAAAGAACAAGGGAGTAATATAAAAATAAAAATGAATAAGTAGAACTGTAGAAGAGCCTGATGAGCAACAGAAATGCAAGCGTGTACAGTCCAAAGCGAACAAGGCTGCAAATCTGTTACCCAGCTGTGAAACAGTAGTATGAAATTGGGGGGGGCTGACATTGTGCAAGAGGCCGCATACACTATGGACAGGTTGCCAGTCAATGACAGGGCTGACACATAGACACAGACACCACTCACACTAAGAGAAGCCCCTGCCAAACCTTCTTGCTGTGAGGTGACAGTGCTAACCACTGCATCGCTGTGCTGCCTTGAATTTGTACAGTAGACTTTGATTAATTCCTTCATTCAGTGTACAAGAACAAATCAGAGAGCTCACATTTATGTCTATTTGCACAGACTTCCATTGACTTTAACTGTAACTTTTAAAATGAAGAAATAATTTAATAGAATAATATTTTATATTTTTACTTTCACAAATTAAAGGAATAAAATGCACTCTTTCTCAATTCAATACACACAGGAGTTTTGTTCAGGCAACAACCTCTGGGATTGAAAAATGAAGTGACAAAAACTGCATTTCCAGGTTCCAAAAGCAAGTCAGTCTCCAAAGACCCCCCCCCACCCACCCCCACCAAGTTATAATGCCCAACTTTACAGCATAAATAAACATGTTTACAGCCTGACACAAAAAAGGTTTTGGTCTCTATAGCTTTGAGTGATTTTGCTGAGTTTATAACTATTCTCCACTTGATACACTATCTTTTAGCATTTACGATTTTAGCCAGGCCGATAGGAAGTGCCCATGCTTTGAAGTAACTTTTACTAGCAGCCAAAATGACGGCTCTAACACCGTGAATTAATATATTTGACTGTCACAACCACAGCGAAATGACTCGTTTCATTATCAGAATGTGATCCATTTAGTCGATAACATTTGAAAAGGCTATACCAGCCGCACGTTAGCGGAGAGCTAAACCGGAAGTTAGCCTGCTCGGCCGCCAAAGGTCAATACAGTGGACGCTGTAGCGCTACTAGCGTTTGGAGGTGTAATTGCAGATTGACGGACACACGGATGCACAAGTATAAATGCCTGGCTACGTGCGTAGCCTACGGCGTAGCTACGGATGTAGACCCTATGCAGGAGTATAAATCAAGCTTAAATCCTTACAAAAAAAATTACATTTTGGTAAACTTGCATTTCTATGCCCTGACATGTTCAACGTTTTGATTGTGTTGTCCCAATGATTAGTTTTTTATGTTTTTTGTTTGTATAGCACCTTTGAACATTCTTTGGAAATAATATAAATAGGGTCATTATATATATATATATATATATATATATATATATTACAATATTCTGGTTTATTCAAAGATAAAATCATCACTCCATCAGCAGTCACTTCAACACGATTTTGTGATTGGTCCTCCATGCTCAGGCGACATCCAGAGGAATCGCCTCAGAGGATACTGTGCTGCTTCGAGACCACTCATCTGAGGAGTGTAAGGCACACGGCACCTGGAGGGCTAAATCAAATGCTTGTTAAGGCCCGGTGGATGGCCCTTCATGGTCTCTCACCTCCGAAAACCTCAGCCCAGGAGCCCCCCAACCCCATCCGGACGCTGGTGACCCCCCTTTCCTGTATCCTTCTCCCCTCTCCTCCTCTTCAAAGGTCATCCAATCCTGGCCAACACCCCACTCCACCCCCAAAACCGTGGTGAGAAACAGAAAGAAGGTTATGAACACTGAGCTTTTAGCCCTCTTTCCTCTCTGGGGGTGTATCTGTCTCCTTTGTTGTCTCACTCAAGCAATGTATACTACACCTTCACTCTCCATCTATCACTTATGGAGACCATGACCTTCCACAGTCACTTTTAATATGAGGTCTGAAGAGTAAGATAGAAAATCCAAATTAACCCTGTTTTCTCTACTTTTTGTTAGCTAGTCATCTAGATGCAAATTATCTGTTGTTCACATTGCACATATCTGTAATTGTCAACCAGTAACACGATACAAAATACACCATTGTTATTCTTACTTAAGTAAAAAAGCAAAGTACTTCTGCCATCACTGCACCATCACTGCACACACACACACACACACACACGCTTTCATGCATTCAAACCAATACACCTTATGGGCACCCCTGCACAGACACAATTCACCCATGTCTGTAATCCTCCTAATCTGTCACCATGACCCAGGGTAATGCCACTTCACCACAAGTGTTTGGCTTTGCTTTCAACTCAGCCATGTTGACACCCTACGTCTCCTCAGAAACTCTCCCTGGCCCTGGCTGTAGCCCTCTGCCGCCCCCCCCCCCCCCCCCCCCCCCCCCCCCCCCCCCCCCCCCCCCCCCCCCATGACACCGCGGCACCTTCTGCCCTGTCTCAAGCAGCTACCATCGTCTCAGCCACAGCTTGGCCTGGAGCCGACACCACGGTACACAGCAACCCTGATTCAGGTGGCGTAAATATAGCCCGGCCTGACACTCAGTAGACACTACATGCACCTGAGATGTAAACAAATTCAAACATAAAAAAAAAAAATTTTAAAATGAGCCCCACCCCCCCCTTCCCCCCGGCCTACAGCATCGTTCATAAAAGCTTACAATATCCACCCTTGACAAAAGACGATGCCAGAATCTCTCGCATCTCACTTTTGCCTCTACTCTTTCTTTGCGTGACATGGCCGTTTGCGCCGAACACCAATTGGCATGACAGTGTGACCCCCAACCTTTTTTCTGCTTGTCCCCACATCCCATCCCTGCTCTCTTTCCTTTCCTTGTCCCCTCATCATCCATGTCAAACCCCCCCCCCCCCCCCCCCCCCCCCCCCCCCCCCCCCCCCCCCCCCCCCCCCCCCCCCCCCCCCCCCCCC
>NC_060158.1:11347536-11368118 GCF_021292245.1 Micropterus dolomieu
TCAACCCCCCCCCCCCCTCCCTCCCACCACAACAACTCTCACCCACACCCCTGCTCTTCCCTCAATGACAATATCCTGGTAATGGTGGCCTTTGTTTTTCTTGGCCCGGGCGCCTGGATTTGTCAGGATGCATTTCCTGCCCGCAGACTGAGGGGGCTGCTGCTGCGTGGCAATCTGGGCTCACTTCTCAGGCAGCTAAACCCTTTGACACTGTGCTTTTTAATTAAAATTACATTATGATTAATCAGGCAGAAGGAGGGGCCCTCCCCCTCACTTGCACTCCCTCCGCCCCCTTCTCTCTCCTCTCTCCTCCTGCTCAGTTTCCAGGCAGGTTTGATTACAACCTGTGACGGACGTTCCTCACTGCCAAGCTGCTAAAGATGTGCTGGCAGATGCGGCGGCATGGCCAGCTTGTCAAGCCCCGGGGTTGCAGGCAGCCAGGGAGAGAGGGACAGAGAGAAAGAGGAAAAGAGGGAGAAAGGAGGGGGGAAAAGAACAGAAGGAGCAGAGTTAGAAAGAATATGACAAGGAGAGTGTGTGTAAAGAAAGACCAGGTATATGACAAGAAAGGGAAATTAGGAGAAAGACAGGAAAAAAGAGATTTCAGTAGTGAAAACAAGAGACTTAAAACCATCCAGACACTCCAGAGACTGTGTCAAGCCATCAGGCAGACTGACAGGCAGGAAGGCAGAGCTCCTGGATAGCGGTATTGATCTGGAAGCTCTGTTGTGGCACATACACTCACTCCCAGAACAGAGGAGGAGACAGGGAGACATGAAGCGGGGAACCATTTCTCCCTACAGCTGTACGAGGCGCCTGGATACAAGAGCCTATACTTAACTCCAGTGTCCAGGCTGGTACTCTGGGTCCTTTATATCCCAATTGCAGTGGTACAATGTAACCTGGAGCTGTGTGCATGTGTATGTGTGCTTGCATGTTTGCTCACTCATGCTGAAATAGTCATGTTAGAAGTATGTACAGACATAAAAACAAAATGGCAGAGCCAATGAATAGCATGTCAATGAGAGACCACAACAGGCACTTAGTGACATGAGATAACACAGAAACCCTCTACACAGGGCATCTGAGTACTTTTGTATTGCATGATTGATGCTTTATATTAATTCTCAACATTTTTTAAATAGTATACAGCAGAGAAATCCTTACAAGCTTGTAAAAAAATGAGATGTCATTTATGAACAGTCTAGAAATGTGTTTTTTGGGTAATGTTTTCTTGCTGTTCTTTCCCTGCATATACATGCAGCAATTCATAATAGGAGGTTCTTCATGCTCACTGTAAATCAGGTCAGGTCAAGGCTGATTGCATATCACATAAACTGCCATGACCTAGCATAATCTACAGTTGCTGCAAATTAAATGTCATTTTGCGGGCGTGTCTCAAGGATTCAATATGTGTGAGTTTAAGTGCTTTAAGGTCATATATTTCTGTGAGCATGTTTTTACGTACTTGTGTATATGTATGTGTGTGTGTTAAAACAGGTAGGTGCCGATGAAAAAGGGGTTGAGCAGGCGAGAGCAAAGCATTAGCGAGCACATTTCCATCCCTCAAGAAAAACTAAGACAAGATCTGTAGAAAGGTCAGAGATTGTGCACCCAGACTTCAAACTACTGCTATAGTAAATTGTAGACATACTTTTGTGAAAAATTACCAAATCAAAATTGACATTCTCAAACTCTGCTATTTCGATAGGCTAACTTGATAGTTCACTGGCTTAAATCAAATTGAACCATTCGGCTTATCTTTTTATTTATCTTTTTAGACTTTCCTGAACAAACTTAAATGTTCTACATAATTATGTAATTTCTCTTTTACATTAAAGCAGTAAATTTTTTGTGCCTGTCTCTCTGCATAGCTCTCACCCATTCAACCCCCCCCCGAGTGGAAACAGGCCTGTATTGAGCGTCCTGTGGCCAAATTGACAGGCAGTATTAAAAGCCAGTAGGTGGTCTTTTACTGTCACTGGGCAGAAGCCCCTCGTCACAGCACATTAATTACACACTCTCACCAGCTCAAACAAGCCTTGCCCGTTCATGCATAGAGAAGGATTATAAACAGAGTGAACAAAACAAGTGTGCGTGCGTTAAAATCCAGTGTTTACTCCTGCTCTTGTCCTTGTGTGGATGCAGCTGAAATTTTGTTAAGGACATGCAGCGATAATGGTAACAAAGGGAAGTGAGCAGTCACTATTTTAAAATGTGAAAATGAGTTGCATCAACTTCAGTGAACCTTGATGGTTCTCGCTGAGTGGGCTGGAAAGAGTGTACAATCTGGTTGCATTTGCCATTTTTTAATTAACTCTATGATTACCAGTGTTGTGGCTGCTATGAGCGAAATAAACTAAATAAAGTTTTTCTGTCAGTCCATCTGTGATGTCACTCACTATTCCATGTATGCACATGTATACACAACTGGGCGTGTGTGTACTTGCACATGTACATAACAGGTATAGTATGTGTGTATGTATGTGTATATATTGAGCGCAGGTGGTTGCATGCAGGTGTGCACATGCATGTGTGTATGCATGGATTGCCACAGAATCCAGGACCATCGCCTTTCTCTGTCTGACCTGACCCAGCCATGAACTCTGTTGCCCTTACGATCTATACGTATCATTTACCCAACGCCCTCCCTGTCGTCTCGCCTAATGCACGGAGGCGTGAAACACCTCGTAATGCTCAATCACAGCAGGGCACAGCATGCTAGGAGCCATCCAGAGTGACAGCACAGAAAAAGGGAGGGGGCCGGGTGAGGGAAGAAATACCACATCACCCTCAGGGAGAGGAAGAGAGGGAGGAAGAGGAGAAGGGGGAAGAAGGGTGAAAGGGTATAGGGGTTTGGAGGCAGGGGGAGAGGAGGAAGGAAAAAAAGGGTAGAAGTGTAGATTAAGTTAGTCTAGATTCACATCAAGAAAATGCAGATACACTGGAAAATGCTGTTGTTCCTCTCAACTTATTTTCAGGTGTCCTCTCACCAAAACCAGCATAGAAATAGGACAAAAATATAAATCTCCTCTCTCACATTTTCTTGGTAAACATCAAAACTGTGCAGGACTACTACAGTCTCATCCATTAAGGACTGGAGTTGAGTGGATAGACATTTTTGCCAAACACAGTCAGAACTTTACTTGGTCACAGCAGGTTTTTCTATCATCTTTCACTTATTTAGTTTCAGCATAGCTGAAAACACAATTCAGGTGTTGTCAGTGATCTCTTTCTTTTTTGTTGTCCACCATTTGCTCAAGCATAAATACTGATTTGATTGCAGGTGCTATATGCCAATGAAGATAATTCCCAGACTTTTCTATGCTGATAGTGTGCATGTAAAAATACAGGTCAGTGGTAACACCTTTAATGCCTGATCAGCTATATTGATAAACAAAAAGAGCAATCACAGGCAGTCAGTCAAAACACACAGCAGGTTGTTATGTGCTCAATCATGACAGTTCAAAAACAGCCTCCCTTAACAATGTCACCTGATATGAACATTTTTAAATGTATTCTGTCTGGATGTCAGGTTTGAAATTTTCAATTTTTGTAGTTAGTGGCCCAGTATGGACGTGACGCCAATCATTTTTTTACCTGAATTACTATAATATAGACACAACCTGAATACTGAAGAAGTTGTGGATGGGTATCTTCATGGTGAAGAGGACACAATCTTCATGCACTGTAAGTGTAGAGCTGTGTAAAAAATTAAAGAAAGAGAAGAGAAGGAGGAGGAGGGAGGGAGAAAAAAAGATGGAGGGAGAGAGAGACGCAACAGACGGAAGTCACACTTGTGAAGTTGGAGGTGTGAAGGAAAAAGACTTGTTCATGTTTAAAGGCAGCTTTTTGGACTGCTGTTTTAAAACCCATCAATGTGTTGCTTAACTCTTTCTTTTCTAATGCAGCAGATTTGTTTTTACATTATACCTGTAAACAGGTGCACATTTTGAAAAATACAACGAAGTGTTGTAAATGGGTCATATGTCAATGGAAAATGCTTTTGTTAGTTGGAACTTTGTTAATGTGATAAATATTACAATAAAATGTAACAACAACTCCAAAAACATCAAACATTTCATTGTAACGGCCCTATTTTTATAATATCTTAGCAAATGTTAATTATGTGTATACACTAAACATGAGACACCTTAACCATCATTCCAGACACATTTTTCTGACTCCCTGGCACCTTCTCTACTTGTAAAAACCTGACTAGATAGCATTTGAAGAATTTTACACATACATACATACGCCTCAGAAAGTGTGAGACACTGATGTTGGCAGAGGGACCCATCTGATGCAATTGAGAATATAACTGCTTTTCGCTCAAAGTCAGCACAAAATTTTGTGAAAAATGAAACATAAACAAGAGGAGAGATCTGCTTCCACCCTGGCAAAGCCTCCCTTGTCCTTGCCCGTGCCCTGTGGACTCATGCCCAGGACCTGGGCCTCTCCCAGGCCAAGCTGCCCAATGGTCCAGTTAATCATATGCAGCGCCATGAGGAAGCTTATGCTGGCCTATGCCAGTTTATGCCTCCATAACTGCAGGGTGTCGAGGCCAGAACCACAGTAAGAGGGTGGCCTGACAGACTGGCTTGGCAACAGAGAGGCTTTGGCTTGAATTTGAAGATGAGTGGACTCCTCAGAACCTGAGCTTGTGCCCTCCACACCCCCCTCCACCACCCTCCCTGTGTTTCTCCCAGTGTCCAGGTCCTGCTGTGGGGCCGCTGACCCCGCTGACTGTGTGGACAGAGACCCTGCTGACCAATACAAACACTGACATTACTGCTCCTCAGCAGGAAGACAAAAACTCTGAAGGGCAGTGTGTGGGTTTATGTGGGTCATGTATGTGCATGCGTGTCACTTCAGAAAGTAAAGGATGCATCACGATGTCAATGTAGCCACTGCCAGACCCTGCTACCCCTTACTACATCGACTTTGATAAATTATATCAATCCCTATTTTTGATACAATTTATGCCGTGACATTTTTTTCAGCAACAGCCATTCATTATATTTGCATTTAGTAATTTTAATTGTTACTGAGTCCAACTTTCCCACATGGTGATTCCAATCACATATGCCCACACTTAAGGGATTTATTGGAAACAAGGTTTGCATGAACTTCACGTATCTTTAATATCTTTGTTATGTATATCTTTGGTGTGCACAGCAATGCTTAATTCTGTGCACACCACACAAATTCTCATGCTAGCATGCAAAAAAGCTCATAGTGGTAATGATAACAAGCTGAGCAGATATAATGTTTACCATGTTTACTAAATTAGCTTTGAATTAGCTAACTGTTAGCTAATTAGCACTAAATTCGAAGTACTGATGAGGCTGATGGGAATGTCATTAGTTTGCAGATACTTGTTCATACATTTTTTGCTCACACAGATTTATTACAATTTATCCTGACAAAATGTGTGTACCAAATTGTATGGCAATCCACCCTAGAGTTGTTGAGACACATCACAAATGAAAACCTCATGGTGGCACAAGAGGAACAGTCAGGGCATCTGCAAAGCCAGTGGGATTTATTGTGTTGTTAGTTGTTGAGACATTTCAGTCCAGACCAAAGTGCTGGACCAAAGGACAGATAGACTGATATTGCCTCTAGAGTCACAGAGGCTGTCTGGCTAAAAAGGAACAAAAATCACAGTTTACATTAATCTGTGCAATAAGAGGGGACCTTGATGTCTTCAAAGATCAGTTTTTGGGAGTATGCCAAATCAGATTAACCACCCGTGCCCACTTGCACAAAAAAACTACTTGTACACATGTTTTTAGTCCATCTGTTTTCTAAACAGCTGACTGACCTTGGGTGTCTGAGTGTGTGCCATCACAAAACACATTGAAGGTGTGAGCCTTTAAATGAGGACACACAAAGAGGTCTACCTGCCTATGACTAACCTAGATTTACAGTTAAAAAGCCCTTGTAATGTGCGTGTATGTCCATCCATTATTAGCTTAACCAACATGTCAAAAGGACATATGAAATCATAGTAACGCATTCATCATGCGGTTAAAATAAAAGGTGTGGTGGAAATAGGTGCGTGGAAATAAAAACGTGAGTGCATTTTATCTGTGTTCATGCGCTTTGCATCAATGAGCGCCGCCACAAAAGAGCAGCGTGGATTGGCAGTGTAGTGGGGCTGGCCTCTGGCCGACTGTGACCTTTGACAAGTCTCTGTCACTTCTCACCTCTGCAAGACGAGCTCTGTCATACCAACGCACACAACATCACATGCTCCGTTCCCCCCATCCTACCGTCTCTTCGATTAAAAGCTTAATGGATGTTTTAGTACTCTGCCACTTTGATGACAGCATGCTAATCTGCCACTGTTGGATCTCTGAGAAGCCGAAGGAAGGAAGGAGGAGGGGGAGGAGGAGGAGGAGGAGGAGAGTGTGTGTGTGTGTGTGTGTGTGTGTGTGTGTGTGTGTGTGTGTGTGTGTGTGTGTGTGTCTGTGGCGGGGGGAGATATCTTACAGGTTAGGAGGGGGCACTGACAATATAATCATGGTGAGACACTGCAGCGTGAGGATTTTTTTTTTCTCTTTTCACACACGGCAGACCCAAAGGGGTGGTCCTGGTCAGGGCATCTAGCCGGAGAGCCTAGTCTCACCTCACTGACATGGAAGCCACCCTGGCTGTCACTTTGCATCTCTGACGCCTAGAGAGAGAGACCATGAGCAGCCTGACAGGGGCAGTGGAAGGTGAGGACCCAAAATGCTTGAGACACACTTGGCTCAGAGCCAAACTGTGCTCCTCCTTCGCTTTCTACAGCACCCCCCCTCTTTCTTCTTTCTCCTTCTTCCTCCTGACACTTCAGAGTGTCTATGTGAACTTTTATGCTTTATGATCTTTCTAACCTTTACATTTTGGGAATAAAATCTGAAATGATCTGAAAGACCTATTAGTTTCTATCCTGAGAGTTAATTGGGCCTTTTGACACTATGAGTGAGAGAAAGGTTTGTACAAAATATGCCTGCTGTGGAAGACAGCTCCCGCCGGTGCTGAACATAATGAAAAAATCTTTTACACAAACTTTTATTTTAAACATACACACAGTGCACATACACACTTTTTCATCTACACTGAACACAGACATCCTCTCTAGCATGAGCAAAATAAAGTTCAAATGAACTATGAGTGTCAACTCTGTGGTCACAGTGCAGTTGGACTGATGATTAAAGTAGCCTAAATTTCTTAAATGCTGTTTTCTTACTGTCATATTGTTCCTCTGACCAAATGTCATATGGAGCTGTCAAGATGTGATTGACACTGTTGCAAGGGCAGTGTGAAAGTATTTTGCACAAAAGTGTAATTAAGTCCAACTGTAACTCCAAAATAGCATAAATTAAGAAGTTCACATTGCATCCACCCACAACAGAACTCTGTTACCAGCAGCCAAAAGTACTTGATTGGCACCACTTGACTTATCAGAAATCAAGTGAAAAACACAAGCCTATGTGTGTCACACTGCGGTAAGAAAAAAAAACACAAAGAAAACACTTGCGACTTTGGAGCAACCCCTCAGGACTGACAGATGAGACAATGATGACTAATGTTTTGATACTGTGTGGGCGTTGGGATTCCACACCGCTTGTTAAACAATCTACACTGTAGATGAATCATAAAACAGTTTCGGTGGTGTTTTTTGTTTAGAATAGGGTTTTTTTTCTGACATGCACTACTAATCATGTTTTGGGGACAAAGAACAGTATATAGTGAAATAGTAAATGATACAAAACCTTTGAAGCATTTCAACTTTTTATAGTTACTCTGAACATAAACACAACATATAACATAAAAATGAAGAAAAAACATAATTAGCATACAAAACTATTGAATTAGACACCACCATGCAGAAGAAAGCTACAATAAAAAAAATTATTAAAAGACTGTCTGAATTCACTAATTGAAGTGTTTAAGCTTTATGTAAGTTAAACTGACCTGTTAAACTGAAGCAAAGAAGTTTTCTCATCAGAAAACATTTTCTCTTGTGAATAGCTCCAGCACAACTCGCTCATGTGTGAACCAAATTAATGGTATGAGAAAAAAAAACGCTTGGCTGTTGCCTCTCAGGTCCTCACAGTAAGAGGCCTCTTGAGACACCAAAACTTAAAATAAAAATCAACACTCTGACACGCTGTTACTGCAACATCGTCAGTCGGTGCTGTTCAGTGCATTTCAGGCGAACAACGTGAGATGAGGCCATTTAATGTGATGTGTTAATGTTTTCTGCATTATTTTCTCTCACGCAGTGGTTATCTTTCATTTCCCAGGAAAAAAAAGAGAGAATCAGTTCTAACTTGTTCATTTCAGTTGTGGTTTTATAAGTGCAGGCGGTTAGGCCAACAGTAATAGTGGCAGCATAGTAAGAACAAGACAAACTGACTAGTTCCAGCCACTCAAAAATATACATATTTTTTGCTTTTTTGCTCTTCATATAAGAAACAACATTGCATGGCACAGACAGCATCTGGGATACCTGGAACATACTGTAAAGTATTTTGCTATGAAATACTACGCAAAATGTGCTAAGGAGTGACATTGCCGTGGTATTAAGAACTGAGAACAATGTATTATGGGAAGGAGGCACCTACATTTGCAAATAATGTGTAGCGTTTCCCAGCCTCAGTGAAGTTTTCCCTACTTTTTTAAAGATACATATTACTGGGCTCTTGGTTTCTTGGATCCTGCCATGGTTGCTTCAAGATATAAATGTCTCTTGAATGGTAAATAAAATGCAGAAATGCCAAAGGACATTTAGCAAGACACAGAACTGTTGTAGTTGAATCAGGTGTGATGTTGCTGGTGTGCTTATTCGCATTGGTATGAATCTAAACTTAACAGCACATTATGTTGCAAGTTTTTTTTTATTAATAGACATGGTTGAATTTGATGTGAAAAAGAATTAACTGAGATCTGTGATCTTCCCCCAATAAGTCCTTGAAGTAACTAGGTACATCCTTTTTAAGTACCAGCAATCTGTATCTGTATATTTGCAGGTTACACATACCCTTATGTGTTCCAAAATTACTCATATGGGGAGTGGTGTATTGCCTCTACAGATTGGCTGTAGTTAAGTTACATAGGTGGAACCTAAAAACACTTGAAAAGTTAGGAGAATGTTGAAAGGTTGTCTGTTGGTAAAAAAAAGTTGTCTCTTGGTAGAAGACAGAATACTGTGATCTCCGGTGTAAAAGTATCACATTGTACAGTCAACCGACCACCCCAACCTCCAATCTAACAAGTTTTTCAGCTGTGTTAGAACCTCACGCTACTTCATTTTACGCCTTTGCTACTCAGAGTGGACAGCAAGGGCTTGTTGCTTTCCCTTGTCAAGAAAGTGACAAGTCTTCCAAATTAAGCAGCAAAATGCATTGGTTGCAAGTGCCCTCTGAAACATCACACATAAGCTCTCTGATCTGACACAGAATTAAAACTACTGCATTAAGTATTTGGGACCTTTGTCTCTGTGGTTACAGTAATAAACATCAGGTTATTGTTAAAGAACAACTGCAATCGTGGTTAAAAAAAGAAATTAACATTGACTGTCGGAAAGCGATAAACAGCGGTCTCCCATGTTAAAGTCCACCCCAGCCTCCTCCCTCTGAGGACTTTGTGTTTCTACAACATCACCCAACTTCCTCCTTTGCTCCTGAATGTAAACGTATTTCTTGAAATGACTGGTGCTGTGGTTTTACTTGAGAAGACAGTCTCTAGAAAAGCGTAAACATGGGTGGTTTTTAGCATTTGAACATATGTCTAATGGTATTGCTTTTCTGGTGAGGAAAGAAGCTTTTAATATTCTTTATTATCCAATATAATGTACAGATGCTACACAGCCTTCCCCTGTCCATCCATCCATCCATCCATCCATCCATCCATCCATCCATCCATTCATCCACCCACCCAGCCACACTTTATCACATTCATTCATACATCTGCACACCTCTATTCTTGATGCCATCATTCTGTGTTGCACAGTTGAACTTGTGCCCCCTGCCTTCTTGTTGACCTACCCGGTAGAGTGCTTTGAACCCACTACTGCCCCCACCCCCCCTCCACTCCTTCTCCTCCCCTTGTTCAAGCTCTTTCAGTGCGGCAGACTGCCGATCCCGCCTGGCCGCCCCTTGCCGTCTCACAGAAGTGCGAAAATAAGATGGCATTGGATCTATTAACACATTGAGCTGAGTGTTAGTGAGGGGGCTCCAGCCGAGACCACTCTCCCAAGGTCCACCGACTGCCATTCTGCCCCTGCTCTGGCCGGAGGCATGGTGGAAGGGGAGGGTTGGTGGTGGGGGAAAAGCAATTATAGACATCTGAGAGCCGTAGGAGTGGGTAACGAAGAGGTAGCGGTGGCTTGAGCATGCTCATGCTTGTCCACTTGAAATTTCACCTGTTCATCAACAGCACACGTCAATGGATGGATTGATTGGAGCAGTGATCGATAGCTACATGTCAGGACTTGTGTGGTTTGACAAGAGAAGCTCACCAACAATCCTGAACAAGCGAATCTAGTGTTGTTAACATTTGTAAAAAAATTTTAATAAAAAATAGAATTAAAAAAGACTTTGATATTGTGTGATATTTCTATTAATTTAAAGTGTGTTTTGCTTTAGGGTGTGTCAGGGTGTATTTGTAAGTGTGTCTATGTGTGTGCATTCGCGCATATGCAAAATCATCCCAATCAGACAGCATATTTTCTATTCATGAAGGTAAAACATAAACTGCCGCATAAACTGCCATTTCTCAGATAACCTTGTTCCAATGTTATGATGACTTTACATGTGCTCGCATCCACAGGATTTCACTCCTGAACTTGTTGGCACGTCGAGATGTAATGTGTGTCTCTCCGAGTGTCTCTACCTCGGTGCGATTACACGCCCACAGATCTACCAGCTCCATCACAACAGCAACAAAAAAATAAATAAACCTCACAACTTTTTGTCACACTTCAATCACATAACATTAACCGACCGCATGTTAGGAATTAATAGACGGTGTTTGCTGCTATTTATTTGAGTTTTCCTTTTTAGCAAATCATGAATGAATACACTCACACACACAGTTGGGAGACAAAGAAACTGCAACGCAGTTTTCGTGTATGTTCATCTGAATTTCTTTTCTATAATTTACAGGACTGCTACTAACATTATTGTCAATTCTGTTTCTCATCCTGGCAGGGGAAGCAAATTCCACCATCGCCCCTCTGCTGTACAGCATGTGGCCCTCCCTCAGAGGGGCTGGTTACCAAGCAGATTAGACAAGATATTTACAGGTGTGAAAAGATGCATTCTTCTAATACAGTGTGAAATTCTTCTGTTAAGTGCGCTCTTTCCAATAAGCCTGTTCACAATGGGATGAGAGAGAGGAAAAGAGAGAGAGAGAGAAAGAGAGAGAGAATCCAAGAAGCGAGTTGTCTTGTTTTTTGGCTCTGTATTTTAAAAGGAGCTGAGGCGTAGCTGAGCGCAAGTCTTAAGAAAAAGTGATAAAATATACAGTGAGAAAAGCTTTCAAAGTGTCGGGAAATTAAAGCGGAGTGCAGCAGCAGGGCGGGGGATGCGGGTGGGGGGTTGGTTGACGGGGGGGTGGTAGAGCAGCGTTCAAGATGACTGCAATCTGCTTATGTGACTCCAGAGAGGAGTTGTCCTCAGCGGCCTCAGCCTTCTCCTGCGTTTGTGACATCATATCAGCTGGATGATAATTTGCAGGTTAATGCGTGTTTCTGAGCAGATGACACATGGTGTATCTGACATAATATGTAACATTTTTTGGAGTTATGCTGGGAGACTAAAGCAAGTCTTACATTTTTGCTGCCTGGGGTGACCCTGCAAGCTCTTACTGTCAGAAGTAAAGTAAAGAAGAGGAGGAGGAGGAGGAGGAGGAGGAGAAGGAGGAGGAGGAGGAGGAGGAGGAGGAGGAGGAGAGGGCACTCACAAAATTCAGTTGAAGGGAAGAGGATGGATGGTTGAAGGAGCTGGATTTGGGTAAAAGCAAGTAAAAGTGGTGGGTGGGGGGTGGGGTGGGGTGGGGCGCGTCAGAGTTGTGTGTTGTGACCACACGCCCTCACCCGTAGAGTGTGGCTTGGAGCCCAGACAAGTCTACGCTGGGCCTGCCCGCCTTGCTATGGAGAGAGGGTCATTCTGTACAGGAGTCAGGAACAGCAGCGTGGGGATCAAAATGCTAGTGCCAACACTCCACCCTGTGAAAAACAAACAAATTATCCTAGCTGGTGAATTACTATGAGTAGCATTTGCATAAATGAGTCTCAAGGTAGAGAATGGAATACAAGTGTAAACTAGGTGAAAGACATTATTCATGACAACCTCTGAAAAATAAGTGTGGGAAAAGATCAATTATTTATATAACTATATAATTTCAGAGAAGAAGAAATTATTTTATTCAATGATATTTAATGCAATATCGATATGAACATAAAAATAAGTGTGATATAAAATGGATGCCGTTAAAAAAATATTTTAATACCTACTTAATGCTTTCATATTTTTTAAAATCATAAAACACATTGTCATCATCTCCATTTCTACCAACAACTGTGAGACTTTACCAAAGAGCATCCTGCACTACAACTTGTACAACCTCAGATTCTTTTGAAGCCTCGCTAAATCAAAGTCTGGTTCCTCTTTTATCCATTTCTGCCAGTTGCATTGGTAGTTTGTACGGCCGGCGGCCTCTCTTTCTGCAGCCCTCTCCCACCATTTAAAAGCGGTGACACTCTGCTTGGCCGAGCAATGGGGCAGAGAGACCCCCTAATTAATGGAGGCAATCTTGCAGCTTTCAACCAGCCTTACATTTCATTTAATGAAAGGATTAACGAAGTGCATTAAGATGTATTTAACCTCCAGCGCTTGCTCTGTTTCAATAAGTATTAAACAGGCCATTAAATGGAGTGGGGGCTCAATTAAAGCAGACAAAGGCCAGTGGGCTGAATGTGGAGTGAGGGGTGGACCCAGGGAGCCGGCACAGGGTACGCGCTTCGCATTCAGCATGTGCCCAAACAGCTTATGGTGAGCTGGAAGAGAAAGGGAACTGACTTGATGCAGCCTGGAGATGTAGAGACACAGATTGCTAAAGGCCCATCCTGGGTGATGAAAAATATATAGAGATTCTGAGAAATATATATTTAAAAACATATAACCTTTATGCAATTTTTTTCTGTTTAAACAATAATTTTCGTCCTGCATTCAGTTTGCATGGTAAGGTGACACTGTTTATAAAGATGTATGTAGTCTACCCACATTGGAAACAGGAGCCAGAAATCTCAGAAATCTATTTTCTAAGTTGTTGATTTTACAAAACAATCAACCACCACCATACGAGCCGTGCCAGAGCCCCTGCTGAACAATGATGGTATTGTTCACTTGGAAAAGAAAACTGGCGTGGGCTGCTGCATTTATCAATTTTCCCTTTCTCTTTTCGCCCACTACTTGTTTGTCATGGCATGGCGAAGGCCCATTTTGGGCCCAGCAGGTTGTCCTGCGTGCATGGTATCACCTAAAATTAGTTCAAGTCAGCGGTGGCCTTTTTGCAGCTTTTCCACTGCGGATGTTTGCAGATCCAAAAAAACAGCTTTGTTTCACTGATTTTTCTCTTTTTTTTTCATAGTGGAAAATGAATTGACACTAGTGCCAATTTTAAAATAAATACAGGATTTCTTAGGTCTCACAATGTATACATCGTTTAGTTATATATATCAAAGGTTAATCAGATCATGTTTAGTATAAATGTTGAACAAAATACAAATTAGGAAATTGAATCTACAGAACTGAATTGTTAAACTCCTCAGCATAACAGACATGACAGCCTTGTCATGCACTTAAGTGTTAATTAGTTTTCAGATTCTCTGCGCTCTCCCCATCTATCTTTCTATCATGAGTGTATTGAGAATGACGTGGCTCAGTAGTTAAATACATTCCCTATCGCATGTCATTAGCCCCCTCCTGCTGCAGGATCTGACGGAACAGCTTTTCTCGGGTTGTCTTCCATTGAGATGATTAGCCTGAAACTACATTTCAAAAGTGTTTGTCAGGGTGCGTGGCATGCTGCAGTGAATCCGGGTAACAGATGGATTTGCTCATGGAGAACAGGGTGAACATGTTGTGCCTTAAACGAGCACTATGAAACCGTGGCACAAACCTTCAGTCCATATTACCGTACCCTTTAAAACCCCCAGCATTTATGGTAGCCTGCAGGCGTGCATTATGGTGCCCTGTCTGCCGCTAGAGAAAATGAGACTGACAACTAGCATTGAGAGTGAATTACAAGGGTTATGGCTGAGCAAACATTGATCGGATAACTCCAAGTCATTTTAAATATCCCGTTTGATACTTTTTTATGCTGGTGGGTTATTAGAACTCAGATGAAGCTTGTTAGCACAGATGAAAATGAGCATGACCTTTAAAATTTTACGAATCATTTTCATACTTCCAAGCCACAGGAGAATCAAAACAAGATGCTCCTTCCATTCATACTAAAAACGCAAAAAAAACTTATAGAATGGCACTCTACCACTGTCATTTACACTTTCTTTGCACAAAAGAAATACTTCATATAAACATCAACATTTAAAATGTCCCTCAAAACTCTAATAAAAATCTTAATTCCTGTGTTCTCCATCCTGTAGCTTCTTTCAAACAGATGAAATGAAATCACTGAATGATTGACTGGCATATTCTCACATTAACCTGCTTGTAGAAAACAGTGGTCGTAATGAGACCCACAGAGTAACATATACACCATAGCCTTAAACAATGATAGATTTGTGCCAATAAAGTGACATGAACTCCACTAAAACTCTGCTGTGCATAAAATTGCCAGATGTGTTATTTACTTGCAAGTGATGTACACATTGTTTTCTGTCTTTAATTTGTGATACTCAAGATAACAGTGGCCTGGAGTGAGATTGTTGCCATGGGGAGAAGGTACTCTATATTGTAATGAAAGCATCTATTGTACCATTACAAGCTCCATTAATTGGTATCACTGAGCTCTTTTCTGTCTGGAAAAACATGCTGTTATTCTCGGATTACAGCATCAGAGTAAAAGATAGGAGTACCACGGAGTCAACAAAGCTACTGTACAATGACAACAAACTACAAACAGGAAAACCATGTCTACTAATGTGTGGCAGAGTGTTTTAGTTTCCTATTATTTTCCTATTATTAGGATCACTCACCAGGGAGGGAAATGAGGGGTTGAATATAGTTCTGAAATTACTAATTGTTGACATTTAGATGTGTGTGTGTGTTTGCTCATACGTGCAAGTGTGTGCATGCAATGTATATACTGTAAGTATATGGATTTAGGTCTTGTGTACACATATGCAGGTGTACATCTGTATCTGCTTGTGCATGTATACAAACTAATATCCATATATGATATATAAGGATATGCATGTTTTTCCATTACTTCTGACAACGTGCCATTTCGCATTTAAAATTATGAATTTCCAAAGTACTGGTTTCAAAGTCTTTAAGCCCCTTTTTGTATGAAGTAGATCCTTAGCTCTAAGAAAAATGTGCCATTTCAGGCTATCGTATTTTTTTATTTTTTTCACATAAACAACTTACATATATGTGTGTTTCGTCAACCCTGTTACCGACATATAAGTTTCTGTTTGAAAAGGTTTTAAATCCATATCTAGAACAAATATGACATACCATGAAAGATAAGTGGGAATATTAACTAGTTTACTTATATCCATAGATGAATACGTTCATTTACAATTAATACTGTCACAACATATTCTGTTTTAAGAAAAAGTTATTAAGACTACATAATAATTTCCCAATTTCTTTGAGTGTATTACTGGTCTCTTCTACTTAACTTATACCATGTGTTGAATTCACAATTTTATTTTCATTTTTTAGTAACAGGGCTGACACGTCGGTAACAGGGTGGACAACAGTTACAATTGGTTATACTGCTTGATTAAGTTACAGTCATGGGTGTAATGGAGTATTAATGTGATATTCATAAACTTTTAATTCAACATAACAAATTCGAGTATTTTGGAGACAGATTTGTTGAGAGCCTAAAAGATGATACAACTTTATGATGATACTATAGATGTAACTGTGAATCAATTGTTTAATTAAAACATATTAAAAGTACTTTGCAAATAAATGTGAAAAATGAAATTGTTTGGCCTGTGGGTACATAAAAATATACTTTTCTTAGTCGAGAAGGGTTGAATCGAGGGCAACTAGACTTGGTTGAAGAGGCTTGAAGATTTTTCACGTCTCATCCAAGGGGCGTCTTCAGTTCTAAATGACTGGTGGGGAGTTCCAGCTTTTTTACCTCTCCATGGTCCATGGTGTCAACTGAGGCCAAGTATAAACAACAGTCTTTCAAAAGGCCAAATACGACGAGTTGTTCAATCTTCTAGGAAGATATGAAAAGGCAGTATTATGGGGGATAAGTTGTGTCATATATCACTTAGCAACAGTAACCCAGGGGTTACTGTTACAACACACTAAGATAGAAACTGGTCCACCTGAAAGACCCCACCCCCAAACACAAGAAAAGCAACATAGCGTATGCTGTTACCCTGAAATGGTAACAGGGTTGACGGTAACAGGGTTGACGGTAACAGAATTGACGAAAAAATGTTAGTGCCAGCGACTACTAGCCTTGTGGTAAATGTCATGACACCACATGGTGTGCATTCATGAGAGGCTTAAATGTTGTTATACACGTACATCTAAAATTTCCAACAAATTACTTTTTAACATGTTTTTGTGGTAACAGGGTTGACACAATGAGCTCGTCCCCCTCTGTGAGACATTACATAACTCCAATTAAAAAATCCATGAAAGGAGGTGACAATTACTTGTCTTTTATCATAAACTTCATAAAAAGGCAGATGATGTCACTTCCTGGATATTATGCAGCTTTTTGAACAGTCCATTAGCTTTGAAGGTGTGGACCAACATGGGGACCCAACTAAATTGTTTTTTGCAATATTTCACACATATTAAGTATAAAACCCATTCATGAGTAATGAAACAACATTTGAGGCTTTATATAGGCATATGTTTTTGTATGATAGTTTGACTTTTTTTGGTCTCAATACCTAGAAGTAGAAAAATCATACTGAGGCACAGGCCATTTTCAAAATTTCTGCAAGATGCTTTGCACAAAAATTTGATGTGATGATTAAAATCCTTTAAAAACAAAAGAAAGAGAAAATCATTTCCTCTTATAATATGAGACATATTATGGAAACTAAATTATAAAACATTTTATTTGTTTTATGGTTTATTAAGATTTACAGAGCTTTTTTTTCCAGAGGGACACAAAATCGCACGTTTTCGCATGTAATGATGTACACATGTCCACATGTCTTCCCACTTTAAATTTCAGAAAGTCCCTGCGTAGAGACCAGGGAATCCCCTGGATTTATTTGCTGGATTATGTGCTTGATCAAACTCTAAGCCTGTATACCTTCTGATTTTATCATTCAAACACCATTGAACTGTCTGGATTTCGGTCCAATCCCTTGTGTTCCTTATTCCAGTTTCAACTAATTGTGACAAAAACAAAGCTAGCTTAACTTAAACATTAGCTGCAGTAGACTAGCAAAGCTAAAACAGCAAAACTTTCAATGAATATGAGCATGATGACCAACATGCAGCAGGCAAGACAGTAGACTGTATAACACTGAGACGCTAGTCCACTGAAATGAAAAAATCTGACCAGACTTTTCCCTTCCAGCATGTGCAGGGCTGGACTGGTACGCACCTTTGGGGCCGGTGTAACGTAAATTATTTATTTATATAACTGTTTTTAAAAAACAGGACAATGATTGGCCCATGAAGCATAGGCAGCAGCCCATTGGGTAATTTTCTATACTGACATTGGGCTGGCCCAATCACATCTCTTACTAGCCCCCATCCCCTCTGCTCTCTGTTTCTTGCGTTACGGGCCAAAGAAACCCCATTCTTTAGACGGCTGCCGCCAAAATCTATCAATATGTTTGCTGCAGTAGCTTCAAAATCAGCTGCAGTACCCTGCCTAATGCAGGCACAGGAGTAAAAGAGCTGTGGTGGCCACTGCCAGGCAGAGGAGGAGGCATGTGTTAGCGAAACAGAGGGACAAAGTGACAGAGCCGAGTGAGAGAGAGAGCAGGAGGAGTGTGGAGGTGAAGCGGTAAGCGTGGAGTAGCTCAACCTGTAGGGAGGGAGCAGGGAGGGTCAGTTACACTGGGGACGCTGGGGATATGTAGCCACCACTTTTTGAATGCTTTTGTTAAAAATGTTCTGAAAAATGGCTGCACCAAGAAATGTTGATTAATAAATAAAAATGCTATGAGAAAGGTTCATTTGCACAATAATGCTATGTAAATATAGAAGAAACATCTGCATTGTCAAAAAAAGTAACTGAAGCAAAAAATAATAATGAGCTACTGATTTCTGCATCATATTTTTATATTGTCACTTGCCACCTGAATTTTGTGCTTCCCTTTATATATATAAAAAAAAGACATTTCCACCATAAAGTGGTTTAGAAAATGTCTCCAGAATGCAGGAAATTAAGTGTTTAATGCTAAAAATCTTAGGGCTATTACAATATATTCTTGTCTAGTAGTCATGCACACCCATGTTGTGCAAATCAGTGTTTCATCACACCCCTAATCTGACCCCCTCAATGGATCGATGACCGACGGATTTTGGTGGGCCGCCTCGGCCAAAAATGCCATGGCCGATTTTTTGTCCCAGTCCAGCCCTGAGTATGTGTAGCACATTTTGATTGCCAAAACTAATCTTAACTGAATTCCTAGGTAATTTCTACGATCACATTGATGATTTTGTGTTTTTGTTGTTGCAAAGTAGACATATAGAGAATCCAGGAAGGACCACACACCACTTGACACTTACACTAAACGATTTCAGAGTGGCAGTTTTCGGACTTTCGACCTCACAGAAACTCATGTGATCAAACGTGACTTCAGACCTATGCTTCAGACATAAACAAGCATGGAGGCAAACTGTTGTCCTCAGCTAGTTGCACCTGTTTTGCATAGAAAAAACTCATGGCTGAGAAGAGGGAATCAGCATGGTTTATACATTTTATAGTGAAAGCAAATACACAAACCTGTCACACGTGACATTCCCTGGTCAGCTCGCTCTCGCTTTTGGATTGGAGGGCTCTGGTTTTTCGAATTAATCCATTCGGTGACCTTAAGATTGTATCTGTAAGCCCCTCGTACTAGAGGAATCGGACCCAAAATCGGCCCAATTATCCGCTACATTTACATTTATTCATTTAGCTGACGCTTTTATCCAAAGCGATTTACAATAGTTATATATGACTATATATGTATATATATATATGTCAACCAGGGGTTGCGGCCAGCAGTAGATAGTCATGCTCTGAGCATAAATGCTGTTTCTATGGGTGACCACTGATCTCATTTACCACCATAACCGGCATCAGACGAACTAGCAGCATTCATCCCAATGAAGAGGAACCGAATGAGGCTGCTGTTTGTTTTCCCTTTCAAATCAACAGTCAGTGTTGTTTATTGTTTAAAGAATGAACATGATTGTTCCCAGAGCCAGCACACGAGCTCCAGACAGCTATACTCACAATTCTCCTGCTGCTATAGCTAACATCACATAAAAAGTACATATTGGCGAACTAAAAAGTAAGCTGAAGGTCTGTGGGCAAGTGATTTAACATTACCTGACAAAACATGGCTCAAATAGTGTTGTGTAGCTCAGTTTGAGCCACTTTGTTTGTTTCCCATTAACAGAGCCAGGGCTCAAAAGTTTTTTTTCAGCGCATCGTCAGAACAGACAGCTAGCAGATCGTGACGAGATATTTGCTGAATTTGAGAAGAAATGTATTTGATTAGAATTGCATACTTTAAGAAAGTAGTTATTTTAACCCGAACAACAAAGTTTCCCTTAACTTTAACAAAGTCTTATTTTACCTAAAGCCTAACTAAACCTTGATGATGTCGTCATGTCAATCTGATCAAATAGGATCAGAAAATAATTCAATGTGTCACACCAGAGACATGGCAAATTACATACTTTTTTAAAATTTCAAGCTTGTAACAGCAAAACCCCTGAGTGAGGATTGTGTTATATCTTCTTTCTTAGATTAAAAGAATGGATGCATGGCCACTACAGTCACTGGATTCAGGAGTATTTATATCATGTCTATAACATCTTTATGTCTACGCTTTTCAGGTACAATGAAAGAGTTTTAGAAGTTTAGTTTGAAGGGGTTTTCAGAAGCACTTCAGAAGGAGTATATTCAGCCTTTAATGGAGTTGGCTGGGGAAGTGCCAAGACTGGCAAATACCACTCCTGCTGTGTTCTTTGCACCCCGGTCGCAGCTCTCAGAGGTATTCCCAGCCTGTTGATCCTGTGAGGGGAAGAGAGAGGATGAAATGAGTGGAGGATGAGAGAGAAAAAACATATGAGATGGGAGAGAGAGTGGGTATGAGAGAGAGGGGAGTTATGGAAGTGTAAAACAAAGAGATGAGTGATGAGGTGAGACACGCTTTGTGTAATGTTGCCTGCCATAGA
>NC_060158.1:11368218-11419998 GCF_021292245.1 Micropterus dolomieu
TCTGATCAAATAGGATCAGAAAATAATTCAATGTGTCACACCAGAGACATGGCAAATTACATACTTTTTTAAAATTTCAAGCTTGTAACAGCAAAACCCCTGAGTGAGGATTGTGTTATATCTTCTTTCTTAGATTAAAAGAATGGATGCATGGCCACTACAGTCACTGGATTCAGGAGTATTTATATCATGTCTATAACATCTTTATGTCTACGCTTTTCAGGTACAATGAAAGAGTTTTAGAAGTTTAGTTTGAAGGGGTTTTCAGAAGCACTTCAGAAGGAGTATATTCAGCCTTTAATGGAGTTGGCTGGGGAAGTGCCAAGACTGGCAAATACCACTCCTGCTGTGTTCTTTGCACCCCGGTCGCAGCTCTCAGAGGTATTCCCAGCCTGTTGATCCTGTGAGGGGAAGAGAGAGGATGAAATGAGTGGAGGATGAGAGAGAAAAAACATATGAGATGGGAGAGAGAGTGGGTATGAGAGAGAGGGGAGTTATGGAAGTGTAAAACAAAGAGATGAGTGATGAGGTGAGACACGCTTTGTGTAATGTTGCCTGCCATAGAATCACAGCTTCAGTTCTAAGGTCTGATTTTTTAGCTCTTTCTCTCCTTCCTTGAGAACTGTCATTAAGTCATATGATCGTGTAAAGTGTAAAAAATGCCAAGTGACTCATTCAGCAGAGTGCCAACTGTGCGTGTGTGGGTGTGGGTGTGTGCGTGAATGAGCAAGAGGGCTCTTCTTGGGTCACACATGCATGAATATATAAGGTGTTTTGCAGTATAGTGAGCATGTTTCAAATTGTTATTTCCTTAAGTTTACAAGTACCTTGGGTTACACTTTCCAACATAAAATGAGACTGAATTGTTTGTTATTGTAGGTGTGCAGGGACAAGATTCCTCACCGGCTTCCCGCCAGCAAAAACTGCCAATTGTGTTCTCTGGCATGCACTGCCAGCCAGAGGTACTGCTAGCGGGAATTGAACATTGCCCTTTGCGTGGTACGAATTTTTGCCACCTGTCTAGAGCACATTTAAATGAATATTTACACTTATATGGCATATCCATATCCATATTATTAGCTGACACACTAGATGCTAGCCAATTACATAATTTGAGTATTTATTTAACCATGTGTAAAAAGGTGATTATTGAACCAGAAGTTTGAGCATCAAGGGAAGGGAGATATCTAGTAGGTTGTTCCTGCAATATTTTTCATGGAAGAAACAGGAAACACAATGAGCAATATCAGATGTGTATTGTACATAGTAGATTTATATGTATATATTCTCCAAAGTGTCCCATTTAAACTTAGATTGACACACAGAATCAAGTAACTCAGTGTGAAAGATAAAAAGAGGAATTTACCTCCTCTATAAAGTTCTGTGAACTCTGTCAAAGCTTCCTGGCTTCCCATTGTGTCACTGTGCTGAACTGTAACAAAGTTGAAATGGCCCAAGCCAAGACTGGAGGCCTCAGCTGTGGCTGAGTGGAGCCAACGCATGGTGAAGGCCTTTACTGGGGTGACGAGAGCAGGGAGCAGGGAGCCAGTGCATGTTAGCTAGCTAGAGCGTTTGGTAAAAGTGCAGACAGCTTGGGAGGTGCTAATGAATGCCGGGCATTGCTAACCGCACTGTACCCAGGCTCCGGGCGCAGCCTGGCAGCCTCCTGTCCCTCCTGCCCGTGCGAAATGTGAAAGATCAACCGGTTGGAGGGAGCAGACGGGAGCAAACACACACACACACACACACACACACACACACACTCGAGTGCACATACACTTGTTCAAATGCACGCACACAAGTGCGCACGTGGAGATAAGTACACACATCACTATGCATACACACATATAGACATACACAGACTCACACAGACAAAATCCACGCACACAGACTCACAGAAACACAGCCACACAGACAAGCGCACCCACACTCCGGCACACTCAGGCCTGGCTCACTACGGTATCACATCATGAGGGCTCCAGCCAGGCCAAGCCATGAGGCCTCAGCTGAGATGATTCAAGGCTCCCCACTGGGTCCTCACTCAATCAGCCAGGTGGAGCTCCACACCAGAATGACAGCAGAACGCCAACACTCCACGCTACAGCCTCTAAATGTGGAAATGAATTTGCACTAATCATCGTAAGTGGTTGTATAAAAAATGTAAATTTTGAAATTATAATTGTAATGCAAATATTTGTAGTTTGTAGTCATGAGAAAAAAAAAAACATTTCATAAAAATTATAATATGAAAGAAAGTTGTTCTCTAATTATTTACTAGTTACTTTATAATGTTTTTGCCTTACATAATAATAGTCTATTAGTATGAGTAATATTTAACATGAAACGTATACCAGCTCACAACAGAATAAATTTATTACGGTTTAATAAATGCATTTGTTGGGGTATTTAAAAGTAATAACTAAAAGCAGCTGAAGCTGTTCAAGAGCAAATACAAGTTCCTCTACAACCTGGATGGTCTTGAATATCCACATTTGGTTCAGCAACTCTTTAGTTATACATACACTCTTATTTTGAAAAACAAATCTCAACGCTTTTAAATACTGACAGAATATATATGATGTACAGTATATATGCTGTGTATCTGCCAGCTGGGCCTTCTGGAGTTATTTTCAATCAGGTGTTAATACTGGAAAGAAAGGAAGGAAATCAGTGCCAAAGGAGATGCTTCTCTATTGATGCTTTAATCATGAAACCACTTATTAACATTCACTTAACTTTAATAACCAGGTACACATAAATTTGTTTCTGATGCAGCTAATAATTCTTTAATACCTGGGTCCCAACATACATTGCTTTGCTCTTGAAACCCATTATATATTTGATATAAGACAAAAATCAAAGATTGTTAAGCAAAAGAACATTTTAATATAATTAAAGAAAATAAAAAGTCTGCACAGATCTGAATGCTAAATAAGTAGAGGTAACCATAAAACAATTACACTGAATATGGACATAATTGAGTGTTGAACCTGCATTTCACACATTTGAGCAGCAATTTCTGCCTACATTTCATATGATTATATCAGCATTATTTTTACAAAACATAACCTCATATCTACTGTAGTGTAGAAAAGACGCATGTTAGTGCTGTGGGGTAGTACGGTAGACTTTTCTTATTCTGTTGCGGTTAGTGTAACTATCAAAAGAGAGCAGTCCTTACACTTATTGAGTATTGTTAAAAGGGAATGCAACAATGTAGAAAAATGTGAAGACCAAATATGATCATAGCAGAGAATTTGAGAATAAGTGTGTTAAGTAGAAACTTACCTCCTGTGGTGACCCAGCTCTAAAGGGGATCACTGTGAAAGCTGTGATCTCTCATCAGGAATACATCCTGATAATGGAGCGATCAGCAGCTCAAATATGTAAGTACATGGTGAGTTTTTTCCCCCTGTTTTGACAACCTGGCAGGAAGGCTCGGCTATATTCTACACATTGCCTCTGTGAATTATACCCAGCTGTATAAAATGAATCATATTTATAATTTTTGCTAATGAATATTCATAATTCAGTGTTTTGCATATAGCTTATCTAAATAGAAATGGATGGTTCAGGAGTTGAGAATCACAGTTATTATCCATGTCCCACCATCTGTAGTGTCCTTTCGTATTATTACAAATGGATGGATTGATGATTTTAAAAAACCTTTTATTCAGTGTAAAAAGAACGCACATAATATACAAGCAATAAGTATACAATATATCATTATAATATCTAACTTCCAGCTGACTTTTAGGAACAAAATGTAATGCCTCCGAATTTCTTCCTCAACTTTTTTCTTCACAGTAACTGGCACTCTTGAGTAAGTTGAGTCTCATTAAATGCTCTTTGCGAGTTGTCTGGAGATGTATCTATTCATTAGCTTCAAAAGGGTGTCATGTGTATGAATTATGCTAACAGGATCTAATTAGCAGATGCAAATGAGGTTAGTCAAAATTGTACTGA
Source organism: Micropterus dolomieu (assembly GCF_021292245.1). NCBI lineage: Eukaryota > Metazoa > Chordata > Actinopteri > Centrarchiformes > Centrarchidae > Micropterus > Micropterus dolomieu. The sequence goes on from NC_060158.1 coordinate 11,372,185, forward strand.
AAAGACAGAAGAAAAGCTCCATGGGATAGTTGGAGCTCGACAGCTCACCAACCGCCCCCACGCTGGGCACCAAATGTGATGGTTCGCCCCTGCTGATGCTCTATACAGGAGGCAGGACCGAACCATAAACACAGACGTGGGGAGGACAGCTGTTCAGAGGTGTTTGTATCAAAATCAGTACTGTGTTTTATTTCAAAATGCAAAATCTAGCTCAGACGTCGCTAAATTACTGATTCAGATAATCAGTATTGTGCCATTACTCTGGATGAAGGTCCACTCACGGCTCTGCTTGGAGCCAAAAGTTAGCCCCCAACTCCTCACGCCTCCCTGAACACACACACACCAGCAACACAGACATGCACCCTCCTCCCTAACCCACAAGAAACAAGTTACACAACCAGCTGATGGAACTCCAGAATCCGGCGTGAAGAGGACTCACTTATAGCAGCCGCCTACAAGCTCCTGCCATTCTGACATCAGTGGACCCAGACTGTGGAGAAGCTGGCAGGACTTGGGGAGCATGCCTTCTGGCCTCGGCAGGGAGGAAGTCCAGCAGGCTGCAGCATTGCACACATACAGTATACACACACATGCACACACAGACTTTATCCTGCGGTGGGAGTAATGGCTAAGCTAGCTCCCATACATGTGGGGTTAGAGGAGGGAGGCAGCAACTAGTGACCCTGTTTATGGTGAGAATCAGAAAGCTACAAAGGACAGAGAGTGGATCACTGTTAATTGGCATGAGTTGGTTGATGCCTGCCTAACCTTGTGTTGAACCCTGTGTCATGTTGGCCCTGCCAAGACAGGCAGAATGTCACGACTGAGCATTGCAAACTGGGATGGGTTTCAGCTTAGGTACACAATATGCCAGACTGACTTGAACTGTATATCTAATCTTGTCGATTTATCTCATCGCGGATAAAAAGAGGATCACAAGTGACAAGATGTTAAAAAAGTAATGAGAAGTGCCCTGGTGTCCAAAAACCAGGTAATAAAGGTAATACATAGTAAAAGATAGAAGCCAAAAAACAAATTGCTAATATACACAATACATAAAGCACCATGACAGGCTTACTTCAGTTTCAATTTAAAAGAAACAACAGATGTGCACTGGCGCAAACCCTGGGGGAGAGCAATTCAGAGGGTTAAGGCCAGCCATACTGAAGGCCCTGTCGCCCATGGTGTGGATGGACAAATTTAGATGAGAGACTGCGAAGTGTGGCTGGAGAGACAATGACGATAGCCTCAGATTTATCCTGATTAAGTTTAAGGTAATTGCAGGTCATTCAAGCATAAATATAATTTAAGCACTCTGTCAGGTTGGATGGTGGTGGAGTGTCAGAAGGTTTGGTGTGCATGTAAAGTTGTGTGTCATCAGCATAGCAGTGACAGTTGAGGCCATGTCGACAAATGATATGTCTAAATGTAAGAATGTAAGTAATGAACTGTAATGGTCAGAGAACTGAGCCCTGGGGGACACCGTGGGAAAAGGGGGATGTGGGAGACCCAAAGCTGCTAATGGAAACACATTTATGTCTAACTGTGAGGTAGAACTTGAACCATGATAGAAGCGTGCCGGTGACACCATGTAGTAAGTCTAACCAGTTTGGCAGAATATTATAACAGACGGTATCAAAAGCCGCAGTGAGATCGAACAGAATGAGTAGGCTGAGGTAACCACACTCAGCAGCTACAAGCAGGTCATTGGTGACCTTGGTAAGGACAGTCTTAGCACTGTGTTTTGTCCTGAACCCAGACTGAAATTCTTCCCACAGATTTCTTATAGATGCTTTTGGTTATATTGACATGGAGCCGACTGGCTACAGTTTGCTCAAGTTTGGCAAGAAATGGGACAATGGAAATCACTGGAAAACAGCTAACAGGGAAAGGTGTGGTGATAATATTATGTTGAGTGGACATTAAATGTAGTTGCTGGTAGATTGAAGTGATTTTACTTCCATGAAAAAAAATCTCTGAAATCACAGGATAGTTTAGTAGAAGCAGAAAGAGAAAATTGTTCAGTAAGCTGAAGTAGCTTATTGATAGTGAAAAAAGGGATCTGGGGTTTCCTTGTCCTATTGCAATAATGGTAGAGTTCTAGGTGTTCTTGGCTTTGTTCAGTGCTTCCTTATAGGTTCTGACCTGATCTTTGTAGGCTAGTGCATTGACAGTTAAGACAGTTTTCCTGCTGAGACACTCTAGTTGGCAACCAGCAGCCTTCATTATGCATAGCTCTGGTGTAAACCATGGAAGAGAGTGGCAAAAGGACACACTGTGTGATCTGAGTGGGGCAAGATGAGTCAGTGTATCTGAGAAAAGCACATTATACATTGAGACCCGGTCATCGGATGTTGAGTTAGTGTATTCATGAGCTCATTCTCCAACATGTCCATTAGAGAAGGTATATTAATGCTCTTGAGGTTCCTGTGATGGTGTGAGAGAGATGAAGTCAGTATTGGGGGGGAAGGGATTCTAGCATTGAAAAGAACATCCTTACGATCCATTACTGTTAAATCAATGCTATGTAGGTTCAAGGGAGAAAAAACAGAGGAGTAGACAAGGACCAGTTTAAGACCTTTAACATGTGTGAGGAAGTTAAGGTGCTGAGAAAATTCGAGTGAGTGGAGCAGGTTAAGGAACTCAGCAGCAAATGAACATTGTTCAGAATCCACATGATGTTCAGGTCACCAACTAACAAAATGGAAGGATAGAACAGACAGACGAGACAAGCTCAGAAAATTCACTAATAAAAACAGAGGATGTTCTGGGAGGATGGTAAATAAGCAAAAGTAGCAGAGGCTGTGAACCACTGAATTTCAGTGCACATTCAAATAATGTAGCTTGTTGTACAGGCACAGTTTTGACCTTATATGCTGAGTGCTGGAGCACTGCAAGACCACGACCCTGCCCAAATGACTTGGCAGTTAATGCTATGTTCAGAAACCATATCATTTATAAAAGGTGCTTTGTTAATTAATGATTTTATATTCAATAGGACATATTTCGTATCTACAGTGTCAGTGTGATTAGATGATTTAGGTTCATTACAGAGTGTATTAATCAAATTTAGTGGGTTTACCCCAGTAGTCTATTTCCTGACCCATCTTGATTTAGTCACTATTGATTGGATTTCATGACCTAATAGAACAGGCACAGTGGTACCGGAGTTGGAGGCAGGGTGATATATAATATATAAATATATAAAATATATATATATATATACAGTATATAATAAAATAAAGGTAAGGTAATAAATAATCCAGCTTCACTTTCAGAGTCCTGGTATTGTGCATGCTGGCTCACTGTCACTGTCACTGTCATTGCTTACTGGGACACTTGAATAGAACAGAGTCATAGTGAAGTAGGGGTGGCTATGGCTGTACAGCAGGTCATCTAATCAGAAGGTTGGTCGTTCATTCCCCGGCTCTGCATGTCAACATGTCCTTGAGCACGATAAGGATTTTAATAATTACTCCGGAAGTGCAGTCCGTTTACCATTTAATGAAAAAAGTATTGAGCTGTATGGGGCAATGATGAAATGTTAAAATATCAGACTATAACAAGCATCATTGCTTTTTCTGACAGTATTAATGATAAACTAATGATAAGCATTGGACAAGTCGCCAGTTCATTAAAACGGAAATGTTGTGTAAAAACATTCACATCAGATTGGTCTGGTTCTCTATCTGACACAGGGGTGGTTACTAAAGTAAGTTTCCATACAAAACAAATGTATCCATACTGCAAGAGATCAAGGCTCCATATTACCCAAATCACGTCATCATCAAGGTGGAGAGTTTGTGTGCCTTTCCATGGTTAGTTGTCGGAACAGACAGTTAACCCTAGGTGCTCTAGCAGGGCAGTGGCTTTACTCATAACTCATTATCTGACATATGTCTGAAATACATCTGCTACATGAATAGTCTACTATCACTACAATTTCAACCTCAGAATGCAACTCCCTCTAAGTGATTTTGAATTAGATTCAATAAAATCCAGTTGAGAAAGTGAAAGAGAAAATAGCTTTACGGAGATGTGAGACCACCCACTCACATCCTTTGCAGCTCTGGGTGATTCACTGTCAACCATGGCTAACCACACAGGTAAAATACACCCTAGTTTTGACACTTACATAGATTGCTTCAAAATCTAAACTAAAAATGTTGAAGTTCACATGGTTTCAATACTGATTTGTCCCACTTTCCTTATGTTTTCTATTCTATTTAAATTGACATTCTTGTATTTAGGTGTATTGATGTATTGTTAAAAAGGTTGTATACCCCAGGCCTCAATGCATGTTCATGCAACTGTGATTATTTAACCCATGGAGACCCATAATATTTCTGACATCAGATAATATGACAACAATTAACAACTCTACAGGCAACTAAAGAAACACAAAGCCTAACAATGAACATAATTAATAGCAATTTCACATGACGTTAAAACACAGCAAAAGCAGTGCTCTTCTTTGTTCATTTTGACTGCAGCAGATCCCCTGTCTTCACACCTCCCACATTGGTTTAACGTGTTGCATTGTCCCCCACACAGCAATTCACGTACACACACAGGCACACAGCAGAAACACATAGAGACCTACACACACACGCACACTCACACATCTATACAAAGACCACATCAGCCTGGGGCTCCCCTTCTGTCTGCTGTTGCACTAAAGGTGCGATCGATCGTTGGGCTGGTGAGTAGGTGGGGGACATTCTTCCAGGGGTGGAAGGTATTAGGCTGGTGTGTCCTCCTCTGCCAAATCATACATTCATTTTAAAATCATGGTTGGCAATCATTGGGGATCCCCTAGATGCATCCATTAGAGCTGTGAAGGACAGTTACTGTTAGGTTCATACCACACAAACACGTGGTTCCCTTCACTGCCACGGGTTCATGTCTGGTTTATAACTTTGGTTGCATCATCCCCCCATCCTATGAAAATGTCTAAAACTAAGCAAAAATGCAGTGAAGCTAATTCTGACATCACTTACTATGTTAAAGGAGTAGTAACACATTCTTTGCCTTCTTGCCGAGAATTAGGTGAGAAGATTGATACCACTCTTCTGTTTGTATGGTCAATATGTAGCTGGAGCCAGCAGCTGATTAGCTTTTCTTAGCACAAGTGGAAGAAGGTAGAAACAGCTAGCCTGGCTCTGTCCAAAGGTAACTAAATCTGTCTACCAGCACCTCTAAAGCTCACTAATTAATATATTTTGTTTGCGTAGTCTGTACAAAAAAATACATTTTTAAAAAGAGAATTCACCATTTTATGTGAGATTATGTGCTATTTCTTGGGCGAGAGCGGTAACTTCAAGGAGTTTACAATGGTTGCTTGGCAACTGCTCCTCGGAAATAAATCATCTGGCACATAACCCCCATATAACAGCAAGTTTAAATTTTTACACTTCGGCATTTGTACAGAACAAAATAGATAAGTTGTGTTATATAGTGCGCTGTAGGGGAGCTGGTGGTTGTTTTTTTACCTTTGAACACAGCCAAATCCAGCTGATTCCCCCTGTTTCCAGTCTTTATGCTAAGCTATCAGATGCTATCTCATCGACTCTCTGCAAGGAAACAAATACGTATATTTTCCACAATGCCACACAATACCTTTAATATGGAGCTCGATATCAGTTTGTCGAATAAAAATATAATGTAATGTAATGTAAGACTTAAATGGCATTATTAATTTCCATAAATCCCGGTGAGCATCTCTTTTCTGTTGCCTGAAAACCAAGTCATGTCCCCTCTCTCTGACTGGCTAATGAGCTGAATCATCCAATATTTGCAAACCTAATAAATAACCCTTTGCTTTTTAATTGTTTCCAGTCGATTACAGGTTTTTCAAATCCTTCAGACACTAAAACAGTACTCATGTCATAATGTGTGCATACACATCTGAATTTTCTAGTTGTTTCAATAGCTCAACCTACACCAGATTTTGGAAATCAAGTCTGGACCATTAACACTGCGTGTGGGTCCAGCCTGTCTTGGCTGGTATGTTCTATCAAGGTCTACAACCATCAGATGAACCTCGAAACAAGTGCTCCGCCGTCAGACAGAATGTTTGGTCCATGTGTCTAGACCTCCACCATATCTGACCCGCCAGCACAGAAGGACACACAAACACTTGACAGACGATCATAAGGAACAAATACAGGCAGGCTCCTTCCCTTCACCATGTGATTTGGATATGCATGCTCACTGCTGTTCGTAATTTCTTATCATTGACACCCCTCCACATCCACATATACACTTGTCAAATATGACACCTCTACCCACAAGGAAGAGATCAAGTTCACAACCCTCTTCTAGAAAGCCAGACTAAACTGCCCCCTCAACTGTTTTGGCAAACCACATATGATCGGACCTTCACTTAAACGTAAATGACGTCTGCTTTGGTCTCAGTCCTCAGACAGGAAGGCCCTTTGCTTAGTCCTTTGAATCTTTCCCCTGCTCTCCAGTCAGAGAAGGATATCAAACCATGGACCACTTCCATGATATGTGGGAGTCCCTGCTGTTTCAGTGGCTGCCAGGCAGGCAGCCTCTTCCCTCTCCCTTTGGAGCGTTTGGCTCCATAACCACGGGAGCCCATCTGATGTGGTCCCCCCATCTGACTAGCAGCTCTCTTCCCCAGGCCCAGACGGCTGGAGGGACAGAGCAGACGAAAGGGGCCGCAGATTGTTGTAGACCATTTACATGTAAATACAGAGACCAGGCCTGGGTCTGGGTTCAATATTGAAGGTGTCCGCTGCACTGAGGTCCCTCTGTGTGTGCATATATGAGCGTGTGTGCATACATGCCGGCAAGTGTATATGACTGTGTGTGAGCATGCACGTGCACGTCTGTGTGTTTTCATGTATGTGCATGGCATGATCCAGTACATCTAAATTATACAGCTGCCAAATTGCTGCAAATGTTTTAATACAAAAGCATTCTGTGGTCTCTAATTATATCTAATGGCTGCTGGATGCGTTTCTCCAGAGCAAATATAGGAGGCTTTTCAGTGAATAAATTGGCAATTTATCAACTAGTTTAATATCTAATTGCGCAAAGCAATGAAAAGAAATAATAATATTGACTTAAATGTGTCCAGAATTTATATAAATGAGCCATTGAATGGGGCAATGTTGATGTCTTTTTTGTGTGACAGAGAGGGGCGTCTGAGGGCCACTGTGAATGTAGTCCCTACTCCCCAGAGGAGATTGAAGATGCCGAGGCAACATCCCTGTTTCACCAGGGGGTCAACCTTAAACCATTAATCATGTCTACATAACCTCCCTCCCACTAGCATATGCCTCTGGCTGGTAGTCAGTAAGTCAGTTAGGGCTTTCCTCTGTGTCGCTCTAGAAGCTTTCATACCGGGAGAGACGTGTTAAAACTCTACATTCTCACTTCTGACTCACTGATTTAACCACATTGAGGCAGGAGCAGCAGCAGAATACTCCTGTGGTGTAAATCTGTTAGTGTTCCCTGTCCAAAAAAAAAGAAGAAAAAAAAGGCAAGAGGAGAAAAAAATAACGGGTCCTCCTGAAATGCAGTTTCTGAGTCAGGGTTAGCGATGTGATAAAAGCCCAGCTTGTTTGGCAGTAATAGTGCTATGGGAAAGGACAGACAACCAGGGGTGATCTGGGTTGGGTGGCTGTATCTTGGTGGCCGTGGCTGGTTGGTTGACGAGCTAAAGTGTGGGACTGTCGCCCCCTCCCCACTCCAGCTCACCCCAACTCTCCTCGGCCAAGAGAGTATGCCTGTTAGAGAGGGCATGTTATCTTGGAGGCTTAATGCTGAGTCGATACAACTCCACCACCCTCCCAAACACCTCACGTTCCAGGGAACACATATATCCAGTCCATGCCGTCAAACTTTTAGCACCTGCTATTTTGCTTTGGTCCCTTATGTCAATTCCTCCGGTGTTTCAGGAGGATGGGGTGGGAGAAGTGGGTCAACAAAGGTTGATTCTAAAATGGGGATGAGGGTGAGACTCGGGCCATCGGACACTTTTGGTGTCATCTGCTTCATGTTCTGCCCATGACAACACAGTGAGTGAAAGTAAAAGGGTGAATGTGTCACAATCAGTTCAGTGATCTGCTTACCCAGTTCTGTAGTTTACTCCCTGCTGTAGGTAATTACTTTAGTTGCATTTTGTTTTTCAACTACAAATATGATTTAGCGATTATGTGCATTTATTCCACGTTTTCTCAACATCTGGAAAACATTACAAGACTTGGCAGTACCCGGTGATAACATACTTGTACACAGATACCTGAACCTCACCCTGCTTCCACACTGTGTACCTGCTGCTTTTCCCACAGGCCCCGGGTGAGACTTTCTATAATGCAGTAATCCAAAAATCATGTTATCATGCCTTGGGGAATCAAATACAGTGAGTGCGGCTTCAATCCTATTTCCCTGAATGCAGTCAGTATACCTTATTTTTCTAAGATTTGTCTTAACACAGTGGATTATCATTGCCCCCTGAAAACCTGCACATCTCAAAAGTATTGGGCTCACATATCCCCAGATACATTTCTGCAATAATTCACCACTCCTTCCATGGGCCAGACACACAAAACAGGCAAACAAACACATACACACATGCACGCATGCAGCAACATGCTGACAATGAGTCTTATCTGGGGATATGACGCAAAGTAGCTTGCTGTGGTTTTATGCAATCTGGCGTAATTTAATGTATTTTGAGGAATTCAAACGTGCTGCATATATATAGAGAATTCCCCTGGGTCTCACTCACTGACTGGTTGCAGATGGGGAAGATTCTCATTTCATGATTATTTGCTCTGCTGGAATGACATCTGAAATAGCCTACATGACATCAAACATGAATATACTTTACATATTCTAACGTTCTTTGAATATAGGTTAAAAAAAGCATGGTGACAAAAATACGAAACTCTTATTTTATACAAATACGTTTTGACCAGTCTAGAGGGAAAGCCTTGTGCTGTTTAAATCATGAAGAAAATGGTGGAGACAAGGAAATAAGAAAAGGAGAAAGTAATTGATGAAAGCAATATGTACCCAAATGGAAATTCATGAAAGCTGTCACCTTCATATCTTTGAAGACAGCAGCATGTCTGTAACATAAGCTTTCCTTGTGTAAAGACTACTGCTTTGATTAAATGTTAGCTATCCCCACACACTGGAAAATATACTGAGGGACATCTTTGATAAACTTGTGAAATAAATTCTTTCCAATAAAAATGTTCTTGAGGATGATGATTTGCGGAGGAGAGCGGCGCTGACATGGTGCACATTGCACTCGGTTCTTTTCCCAGCACCCCTCCCTCCAGGGGTCTCGGTGGCGAGGATCTCTAATGAGACTTGCGTTATTAATCCTTGCAATGGGGTACATGAATTCACTCCAGAGCAAAGGCTTCAGCAGCCACCTTGGCCCATAAAACCTGGAATGTATTCCTTTCATGTGCTCTGTTGATGATCTATTCTGACAACAATATGGTAAGACTTCCCTTCCCCTGTCGCGCGGGCCCTGGCCCGGGGCCAAAGAGGGTCATCTCAGACACACTTGAATTTTTATAGGTGGTCAAGAAACATGCTGACAGGTCACAAGTGGGAGCTCCTTTATGAGTAGAACCTAAACATCCACCTCATTTGGAATTAGTTTATTTATAGGTGGCCTGTAAATCACATTTATTTTGTTTTCTAGCTTTAAAATGGCAACTGAGTCTTAGGGGTCACTTTGGAAAACCAACATACTTTAGACCACGGCCGTTAAACCAAAAGCATTACGTTTGTTTTAGAGATCTTCACCTTCGAGATTTTCTCTCAATGGGCTTGTAATCATCTGTGAAACATAACCATAAAGTACAATGATCAGTTGTGAAATAATTCATGCAAAGAAAATTTCTCTTGACTTATATTTTAATGAGATTGTAAAGGATCACGGGAGGTGGCATGAAAGCCAATTTTCCTCAAAAACAATTCCCTTAATGTCATTTATCAGTAATCATGCAAGGGCCCATTAAATAAGAAAAGCTATATGGCAGGATTGCACCAATGAGGTGTTGACAGCTCAGGTGTGAAATGCTCGACTTTGGTTCTAATACAAAAGCAGCCTGCCTTTGATATAGATTCACCCTCCGATTATAGAATGACAGAGAGAGGACATAAACAGACAGACAGATTGACAAAAAGTATATTATGTTTAATCCTAGATCAGGTTCACAGGCCCCATGATCATCCTCACGCATATTTTCAATTCTTGTTAATTTTGCCATTTGTATCCAACCATATTCACTATAACATTTAGGGTTCATAGAAAATGGGCATTCACAACGTAGTTCCCCTTGATTTAGTTCAAATGGAATCAATGACTTAGAGTAACCCCATTTCACAAAACCCTAAGCTGCTCCTGTTTCATCATTTTTGCAAGTTTCCCTGTGGAATTTTGCATTTGCTACCAAGAGCAAAAAAGAAAGAGGCAATTGGTGAAAATCAGGATTTGGTTATGCTGCAGTAAAGTGAGATTCTCTGTTGAGAAACAGGTCAAAATAAAATAATAGAACTGGTTTTGAGTCATTTAAAAAAAAAACTTGATCTCAATTGACAAATGTTTGGTGTTTTTCCGTCTGGGAAGGGTCTTGGTCTTGACTGACAGATTTTGAGCTGTATGCAAGTAGCTCTGGTCCCCTGATGGCCCAATAGCTAGCGTTACTGTCCCATTTATGACAGGAGCCAATCTGCCTCCAGCCGAGATTCTCCCTCAGCTTTTCACAGATTTGTATCCCCATTCTCCCCAAATTCATCTCACCCCCTACTCCCCCTCCAGCTTACTTTAAGACTCACACATGCAATTGCCCACACACAGGCAGAGGGACACACACACACACAGATGCAAACAGTGGCACAAGCTGAGTTCACTGCAGTTGTAGATGATGTAAAGTGAGATTCAAGTGGAAAAAGTGAGAGTTAACTGCCGGTGTAGAGCTCTCTTAGTTTTAAGTTACTTTAGTGTAACCAATAATGGGAAAGTTACCCAGTTATCCCGACCAGTCACTAGAGAGCGCTGTCCCCATGTCACTGCTGAGAAATCCTTTTAGGCCTATGGTACAGTATGAACGAGTTTGTTGAGTGACACGTCTCCTTGATTATTTCTGGTTTCTGGGGCTTTCGGTTTCCCTCACTCGCAATTTCAGTGTGTGTGTGTGTGTGTGTGTGTGTGTGTGTGTGTGTGTGTGTGTGTGTTTTGACAGACATGGACAATTCTACATTTCTTTATATTCAATATTTCAATTTTTATTTTGTTTTTGTTAGCCATAGTGATTATAGTCCTTTAGTTTTTATTTTCATAATTTCTTCTGCCTGCAGACTTCAGCAGTGTTAGTTCATCCTTTCTCTGCGTTTGGGCATTACCTGCAAGAATTGTACAGTCCTGTACATTATTGGAATTTTAGTGGCTTAAATTAAGGGATATTTACCATTGTTTAAGCAAAGTAACCCCTTCGATATTTCAAATGCAAAAAGACAGACAGACAGACAGACTTTTTTTTCCTTCTGCTTTCTAAAAGCTCGTCCCCATCAATGTGAAATTGTATTAAAATATTCTAAGTTACTGAGCCTACGCTTAATTTGAACGGTTGCATGTTTTTATTATGAGGATTACATTTATGAATCGATGTAATTTATCCTAATTGTTTTTTAGGTTTACTAATATTTAATAAGATGTGTTTAATGTAATGTCTCATAGATGTTAATCGTTGATAAGACATGTTTTTTGTTGCGGGTCAATTAGTGAACCACAATAATTGGTTAAAGGTTGGTTTAAAACACACACACCAACAAAATAGTGCGGATAAAACATATGCATTCGTATTTTTACGTTTTCAGTTTCTGAGGTAAAATAAAGCCCCAGCAACAGATATGTGTTTGTCACATACTGTGAGAAAAAGAGAAGAAAGGCTTCCCTTTAAAATAATAAAAGTCCACTTTAAATAGACTTTATTAGACATATCTTTTCATAAGTAGAGTCAGATAAAAAATAAGAATTTAAAAGATAAAATAAAAAGCATGTCTTAAAAAAAAAAATCACATATACCTTTCTGTCAGGTTTGACAGTTCAGTTTTATTAGAGTCAAGACTGAAAGCCTGGAAGTGGAAGAAGCGACGGAGGCCAATTATAGGAAATAAGGTGCACATGTGATTTTTTCCCCCACAACGACAGGAAGGTCTCAGTGTTTGCTGTTAATCGAGGAAAAATATTCTTGGTTGAGTGAGTCGAAGTAATCTGAATGTGTATTTTGTGTATTTTGCTGTTGTGCTGGACGTGATGACTTGAACCCGAAGCTTAAAAACTTTAGAGGTGATTGTGCGTGCGCGGTGCGGGAATGCAGGACTGGCGAAGAGCATGTTCAGTTTTTGTGGTATAATGTGAAGAATTTCTGCTTGTAGTTTTAGCCTCTCGGGAATTATCTTTCATGTTTTACAACAAATAAAAGATTATTCTCACTTGCAATTTATTGTAAAAGGATACACTTTTTCTGTATTTGTGAAGCGTAAAGAGATTGCCACTTCGGTTAAGTATATACAGAAGATATTAGAATAAAAATAAACTCAACGTCTTGACAAATTTTCTCTTGATATTATTTCTACCAGACGCTTTCTAATTGAATTAGAGTGCGATCATTGGCTATGGAGAGGGCTGGTGCCCCCGCGTGCTTCTCCAAAAGCTCCTCCCCTATCTCTTACAATCAGTTGGGTGTGTGGAGAACTACGTCTTATAAGAGCCGCTGAACACCCCGTGTCCAGCCCATAATCTGATCTGAAAATCCGTAGGTGAGGAGTAGGTTAAACCTCCTTCCATCATTCGTAAGGGAGGGAGGCGTGCAGAGACAGAAACAACTTGGGCGCCGGTGGTTGTGTCTCCTCCTTGGCTGAGATTCACTCTCTGGACTCTTGAAACTCTTTCTATTTATTGCAAGATCTAAACAATGCAGTTAGAGAACATCCTTCCCAGCGCTAGCATTAATTTACCTAAGACCTTTTACAATCTTTCCTCGTCGGACAGTGCCAACAACAGCCCGAGGCCATCATCGCAGCTTGAATATCAAGAAGTCGACCGGACGGAATCAGAGTCTAGCAGCGCACCCAAGAAGTATCTGAGCGGGGTGGGAACCGGGATGCTGGGCGAGGGAGAGGGGGACACTTTCACTAAAACCGGGCCCGATGGGAGGAAAGGTTCCCCGGTGCTCGGCGAGGACGAGTTGACGAGCGGTCGGCGTTACAACATAGATGAACTTGGCTCTGACAGATACTTCATCTCGTCGTCCCAGTCGAGTTCCGACATGGCGAGCCCCTGTTCCCTCTTCCCCTACGCAGGACAGACCGGGTCAGTGTACACCGGGTCCAGCAGCTCCAGGTACCCGGCCTCACTTCATTACGGATCCGTCCTGCCGCCAACAGGCTTCTCCTCCTCCTCCGTGTGCACAGGCAGGAGCCAGTTTAGCAGCGGAGGGTACCAGTTCAGCCAGGGTCCGGGCTGTTTGTACCCCTCCTATCCCGGGACAGGGACGGGTATTGGCTCCATGTCTCTGCCGGGGTCTGCCACCGGAGCCAGAGCTCAGGTCTATCTGTGCAACCGGCCTCTTTGGCTGAAATTCCACAGGCACCAGACCGAGATGATCATCACTAAGCAGGGCAGGTAAGCAGATGGCTGCCAGAGGCGTTAAAGGCCCATTTTTAAACATACGACAGTCCTGTGCAGACTATGAAATTCGTTTTTTCGTTTTTTACATTTGGCCCGTTTAGTCTTCATTTTTCCAACATATTACAACATTTTACGCATGAGCAAAATTTACGCACATGATTTATTTATTTATTTTTTACTTTTACTAATTTTTCTATGGGTTTTGGTGCTTTAAATTGCAGGTTTTCGTTTCTGGTGAATTGTAATTGCACAGTTACACAATAGGCCAAGCATGACAACAATACAAATTTAGGCTACATTTTTTTAAAATGTAATATTAGTGAAGCATTCTGCCAAATGCAACACGTGAAGACATTCAGAGGCAACGTTTTCTTTTAGTTTTGCCTGTTTTATGAGCACAGCTATTTTAATTATATTTAATTAAAGTTTTCCTTTTTCCAGACGGATGTTCCCTTTCCTCAGTTTCAACATCACTGGACTCAACCTCACGGCCCATTACAATGTCTTTGTAGAAGTTGTTTTGGCTGACCCGAATCACTGGCGCTTTCAGGGAGGAAAGTGGGTCACTTGTGGAAAAGCAGACAATAATATGCAAGGTGAGTTAGAGAATTTACTTAACGTAATAAGCTCTGGCAAATTTGTATTTTGTGTTTTTTTTAAAAAAAAGTAAGAGTAAATCCAAAAATAAATTAATGCAGCAATGTTGTACTTAGTCATGACAGCTTAAGTATAAGAGAATAAAATCTGGGTGTTAAGATTGTATTTGAAATAAAGACAATTTTTAAGTCAAATGTTTTGCAAAATGTTTTGACAGGTTATATGATTTGAGTGTTTTTTTTTAATGCAATAATTTAAGCTCTGCAGTCAAATTACAAATTTGCACTGTTGCTTAAATATGCATTTTAAAATGACTGGTACTCTAAAGAGTTATAATTTTTAAAATACATTAAATGAATAATTCTTCATTTTGATAAATTTAAAAAGGTGAATTATTTGACAGAGAGAAGCCTTTGATAGCTTCTTCTTTTAAAAAAAAAAAAAACATTGATTTTATTCCAATAAATTCAATTAGCCCTTCTCAAATCTTCTATTTTTAATGTTTTTGAAAAATCAAAAAAATAATAAATGTTTTATCTATTTTAATTTAATTTTTACCTTGCCTTAAATCACTAGAATAAAGTGATCAGATGCATTATCAACCATTAAATCATTTTATGTCAAAAAGCAGAATATGGTTTATGATATGCATGTTTAAACAACATAGTTTGCCCAGACTCAGGCTCTCTTCGTTTCCTTCGGTCATATTACTTATTATGTTATTTACATTTTAGGTAACAAAATGTATGTTCATCCTGAATCCCCAAATACTGGTGCTCACTGGATGAGGCAAGAAATCTCTTTTGGCAAGTTGAAGCTTACCAACAACAAAGGGGCAAACAACAACAACACACAGGTTTGATATTGATTTTTGACATGCTTGAGTTCATTATTTGCCAAGTGGTCAATATGGTTTCAAATTTTATTTACTGAGAATAATTGGAAATTATAACTTTCAAGCATGACTGCCATATTTAAAGATTTAATAAGTAGCCTACCCATTTTATTTTTGATAAAGAGTACAAACACATTCACGCAACTTGTTTGAAATCTACAGCGTTGCAATTATCACACATTTCTCCTTTGCAGATGATAGTCTTGCAGTCACTTCATAAATACCAACCACGACTGCACATTGTGGAGGTGACAGAAGATGGAGTAGAGGACATGAGCAACGAAGCCAGAACTCAAACCTTCACCTTCCCAGAGAACCAGTTTATAGCCGTCACTGCTTACCAGAACACAGACGTAAGCATTTCAATAATCATATTTTTTTAGTTGGATTTAGAATTCATTTAGATACAACAAACTTAAATAATCTTATCCTGAATTGCATGTATTAAAATCTAATACTTTATTATTGCTCTTTAGTCATTTGCTTGCGTTAAGATGCATGTTATTTATGCAGGATTTCTTTTTTCTTTCAGATCACACAGCTGAAGATAGATCACAACCCATTTGCAAAAGGCTTCCGAGACAACTATGACTCGTATGTGTCTTGCACTTCATGCAGTGTGCTTCATCTGCTTTCCTGTGGTATATTTGATGCATATCTCTGACCATGAATTTTGTCTTGAAACTACTTTGGGTTTTTTTTTGTGTTTTCACTTGTTGAACAGGATGTACACAGCTCCAGAGAGTGACAGGTTGACTCCATCCCCTACAGACTCCCCTCGCTCCACCCAGATTGTGCCCGGGGCCCGCTATGCCATGCAGCCTTTCTTTCAGGACCAGTTTGTCAACAACCTGCCTCAGAACCGCTTCTACACCAGTGAACGAGCTGTTCCTCAAACCAACAGCCTTCTCTCCCCACAGAGTGAGGACGTCAGCGCTGCTGCCTCTGCCCAGCGCTGGTTCGTCCCCCCAGTCCAGCAGCCGGGCTCCAACAAGCTGGATCTGTCGTATGAGAATGACTATTCCACCAGCAGCTTGCTGTCCTACGGCATCAAACCCCTTTCCCTGCAGACGTCCCACGCCCTCAGCTACTACCCAGACTCAGCCTTCGCCTCCATGGCTGCAGGCTGGGGCACCAGAAGCTCTTACCAGCGCAAGATGACCACAGGCCTACCCTGGTCCCCTCGTCCAAGCCCCCCAGCCTTCCCGGAGGACCAGCTGGGGGTTACTAAAGATAAGCTGCCCGACGAGAGTGCGCCGCCAGCCTCGACCTGGATCGAGACATCCCACTCACTGAAATCAGTGGACTCTAGCGATTCTGGTGTGTACTCCGTGGTGTGCAAGAGGCGCAGGATGTCCCCTGGGGGCTCAAGCACAGAGAACTCCCCAACCATCAAGTGTGAGGACTTGACTACGGAAGAGTACAACAAGGACAACCCAAAAGGCATGGGTTATTATGCATTCTACACAAGCCCCTAAGACTATTTATTGAAACTAAATATAATTCTTTTTATTATTAAGTGCTCTCCATTCCTTGTTAATGTCTTTTTTCTCTTTTCTCTAAAGGTGCCAAAGCTTAGTGTTCCCCCAAGCAAGCTGCACAAGGTTATTTTCCCAGGCCAGCCCCTCTCACATACCTGAGCAGAAACATGCATAGTGATTGTTGTTTTTGAAAATGCATGTCCCTTTTTTAAATTCCTTTTATTTTAACTTTTTGTTTCTTTTTTTCACAAATGTGATCCCCCCCCGCGTATTTAAGTCATTTTCGTTGTACAGTATTCGTGCACTTTAGAATGTGATGTATCTTGTACAAATTGTCTTCATGGAGGTGTTATTAAATGGATAATAAACAGCTTTTCTCAAAGCATTGTCCAAATGTCTTTCTCAGTATGTTTTATTCATATTATGGCCAAGTGACATTAGAGGCAGTTCTTAAACTCTTCTTTTATCAGCTGTGAATAAAATTCTATACATGTGTGTAATCTATACAATATCTGCTGCATGAACTAAAATAATTGGATATGACCATTTTCGAATTTGCTATACAGTAAAAGTGTATGATTACTGTATTTTATTATTTGGGCCTGTTATTCCACCCCACCCACCCCAATATAACAAGTGATATCAATTATAAAATCTACTCCGTTTCTGAACAACACAATGATTTCAAACAGGTGGGATGGCAATAAAATATACTAATTTATATTGTATTCAATTTTACAAAATGAGGAATTATTAATCACCATTTCACCTACAAGCAATGTGAGACTATCTGCAAATGAATAGGGAAATCATTTCCAGTAACGTTATTTTACAATTCAATACGCTTCTGCTGCTTTAAATCAATCGTCCTTGTCCACTAATAAAGCATATTTTGTGTCATTTCTTTAACATTTGTTTCAAAACACTTCTCAGGTATTATAAATACATAAAAAAACAATGGGGGCACGGGATGTCATCCACTTTTGGTTTTAAGGTCATAGCCAGGAAGCATTAAGATAGCTTTATCGTATTGGTGAACCATATTCCAAGACATACTGTATATGACGTTCATTTATATATATTTCAGGTACTTTGTTTAAGTTCAGCAGCAACTGAGGTTGAGCTTGTTTGTTTTAGATGTGGGGTAAATGTGTGTTGTTGTGTTGTTATCCTATGATGTAGATTTTATATATTGGGAAATCTACATAAAGTCTTAAAAAAGAGAAAACAGTTTTGTCGTGTTTTCTTGCTCCTGAAAATAGAAAGCAGAAATTCTCTGAAGCCATAGCGTTTATGGCCAAAAGAGCTGAGCAATCCTCTTCAAGCTACAAAGGAGTGTTACAAGGTAACGCCACAACTAACAACTTCAAGTGAGCGAAGTGTGATTTAAATATGAGATTTACATGCTTTACATGACATGACTCACAACACAGACCCAATTAGGTGAAAAGCATACAAAAGCACATAGTCCTACTATTCCTTCTGTTGTTGCCATGGTGTTTTCACACATTTTATCATTTACCTAAGTAATGCAACTGCGAGGCACGAATACTTAGAAAATATGAAAACAGGCTAAATGGAAAGTGGTCCATCAACCATCCAACTAAGGGCAATGTACAGCTCAACACCTCTATTTATACTGTATATCTATGGCCTCTCCAAAAGTGGATTAGCGGAGATAAAAATCCATTAAAAGAGAAATCACAATATTCAGGCTACTTGGCTCGTGCTCTCAGCACCTGTTTTTCCTCAGTGAAAATACTTTCAAATCTTCCAACATAAGGACCCCAATTTGAATTGATTTACATACTCGAATTCTAATTAATTCTGTTGTCAGACTCCTTGACAAAGTGAGGAGTCTGACTAACTCCAATTAACACCTCCTAACAAGGTAGAGTGTTTGATTGCCCTGGCCTCTCAGGAAAGCTGTAAGAAAAAGGCTCTGGGGGGGTTTCCAGCTTGGAGAATAAAAATGTTTGCACTTGTGCGTGTCAGCAAATTGTATTTCAGAGCATCTGATGATGTTTTTCTTCTCCTTTTCATGTTGTTTTGACCTCAGCTCATCAGTGGGTATGAGGTGGAGAATCAAGTGTCAAGATTATGATTGGACCACTATAGCAACTACAGAAACTAGAAGAGAGAGTTGCAGAGTAATAGTAATTGATACACTGGAGAGAAAAGCAATGATAATTTGACAAACCCATAACATATTACCCATAGCTGACTTATAACTTAGTAGAAATAGCACTTGCTGCTACCTCTGTATTTCTCTCAACAAAATGTGGTGCTTTATATTGACCTAAGAATTTTAATACCTGCTTCACACCGATCACGGGAAATACTGCAGTTTAACTTCCAATAAACATTTGATTACTGGAATTTGTCTTTCCGCACGGACCTCTAGCACACATACACAAACCAAACTAATCACATGCTTCAAGGGTGCAACCACTGTCACCAAGGGTGCAGCATCCTGTTTAAATTCCTTGTCAAAGACATGTTGGCATTTATATTGGGCACTGCAGATGTAATCTTTGCCATCCTCCCACTGGAATAAAATCTCCTGTCAATGAAGTAACACACAGAGCGACAGCATGCCTTACATTGTACGCTGTAACAGAGACATACATCTTGTGTTTAAACTACAAATATCCTCCGTCTCCACTGTAGCTCTGTAAACATCCTTTCATAATTCCTTTGATGGATATTCCACAACATAATAACAGGTGATTCTTGGGAGCTCCCGACAACTCCAAAAACCTAGCCACAAGTCGATAGATTGTGTCTTTCTTAACCATTCATGCAAGAGGTACGGTAATCAATAGACACCTCTACATCATGCTTCCACAAATTCAGTCCATGTTGACTTAAAGGAGATATGCGCATTGGGATAAATCCTGAAGAATTGACAACTGTGCTCTATTGCTGTTGTTAACATTGCAGGCTACAATCTCAGTATTGAGGTTTTTTTTGTAGTGTCAGTAATACAAAGCCTAGATGGACTAACCAGCAGTTTGTAGAATTGACGGCGTATTAATAAAACTTAAATTCTTGTCTTGTGTGTGAATAGTCGCGTGTCTATGCCCTTCCCTCAGGCTGTCTATTGGTGACCATGTTGAGAGTTCATGTAAGAAAGGCCAAAGAAGCTACGGAGACATTGTACCCAAGGAGGACTGACATCTAAACACAGATGAAGGCCTCAGGCTGTTTCCTCACCTTCAGTCACACACTATTACTGCTCTCACTGACTAAATGCAGCCACAGGCAGACATGTGTGTCTGGGTCAAGATTTTTTAGACGCCCCTTTTAAAAGTAACCTACAGACATGCAAGACTGAGACGGTGGCGATTATGTTTCCTCTTCACACTATATTTCCCCTTTTTGATGTGTTAATAAATGTCACCGCTGTTAAATGATTAAATGATTATCAAGCCAGTTAGAATTACTGTAGAATTGTTCCTCAGGGACGACTGGAGTCTCATATGGCCACATGTTGTTTTTGTGATGTACTCACTTCTGATCTAGTTAATCACGTTTAATTTACAAAGGGTTTTCGATTTAAATATCTTGAAGTTCATGGCATTAGTCAACATGAGTCAGATCCAGTCTTTATAATTGCATCCAAAATGACGGACACAGTTTTCTTTCTAAATGGCTGCATGCACACCCAGTCCAAAGCCAAGAACCAGGTCCAGTGTACTACAGTCCCCTCCAAAAGTATTGAAATGGTAAGGGAAATTTCTTTGTTCACTGAAGACATTTGGGTTTAAGATCAAAAGATGTGTATGAGACAAGAGTTCACCTCTCATTTCGTGGTATTCACATTTAGATGTGTTAAACAACTCAGGACATATCACCCTTTGTTTGATCCCACCCATTTTTCAAGTGAGAAAAACTATTGGAACATGTGACTGACAGATGTTTCTTGTTGCCCAGGTGTTGCCTTTTAGGTTGATTGTCCAAAAATTTAGACTAGTCATGCGGAGGCATGACTAGTCTAAGTTTTCATCCTTGGTTCAAACCTATAAAGACTGCATTTCCTGTTAAAGAGGATAAACCAACATGAAGACCAGAGAGCTGTCTATGGGAGAAAAGCAAGCCATTGTCAAGCTGAGAAAAGAAGGAAAATCGACCAGAGCCATTGGACAAACATTGTGCATAGCAAGCACAACAATTTGGAAAGTCCTGAAAAAGAAAGAAAATACTGGTGTACTGAGCAACAGACGTCGAACAGGTCGGCCAAGGAAAACAACAGTAGTTGAAGACAGAAATATAGTGAGAGCTGTGAAGAAAACCCCCAAAACATCATTAAGTGACATCACCAATGACCTCCACAGTGCAGGGGTGAAGGTATCAAAATCCATTGTTGGAAGAAGACTCAGAGAGCAGAAATAGAGAGGCCACACCACAAGATGCAAACCACTCATAAGCAGGAAGAATCGGAAGGCCAGATTGAAATTTGCAAAGAAGTACAGAGATGAGCCGCAAGATTGATGAGACCGAGATTAACCTCTACCAAAGTGATGGAAAGGCTAAAGTGTGGAGAAAGAAAGGAACTGCTTATGATCCGAAGCATAGAAGCTCATCTGTGAAGCATGGTGGAGGCAATGTCATGGCTTGGGCGAGCATGGCTGCTTCTGGAACAGGCTCATTAATATTTATTGATAATGTAACTGATGATGGTAGCAGCAGAGTGAATTCAGAAGTGTACAGAAACATTGTGTCTGCCAGTTTACGGAGAAATGCATTGAAACTAATCGGGAGGAAGTTTATCATGCAGCAGGACAATGACGCAAAGCACACTGCCAACAAAAGAAAGGACTTTATCAGGGGAAAAAGTGGAAGGTTTTAGACTGGCCAAGTCAATCGCCTGACCTTAACCCAATAGAGCATGCATTTCACCTCCTTAAGAGGAGACTGAAGGGAGAAACACCCCGAAACAAACAAGAACTGAAAGAAGCTGCGGTAAAAGCCTTGAATAGCATCACAAATGAAGAATGCAACAGTTTGGTTGATGGGTCGCAGGCTTGAGGCAGCTATTGCAAGCAAGGGTTATGCCACCAAATATTAAATGTTATTTACTTTATTTAAGATTATTTGTTCCATCTCTTTTGCTCACCTAAGAATGCTGTGGTCTAATACAAACGGTGATATGTCCTAAGTTGTTCAACACATCTTGATGTGAATACCAGGAAATAAAAGCTGAAATTCTGAACTCTCGTCTCATACTCATCTTTTGATCTTAAACCCAAATGTCTTCAGTGAACAACAAAAACAAATGAATTTGCCTTACCGTTCCAATACTTTTGGAGGGGACTGTATATTTTATTATCCCACCCTTGGGAAGAACTATTTAGCTCAACACAATAATACATGCATGTGCCTTATGGCACCAGTGCATGTCATGCAATATTCACTTATATGTACTACAATACATATAATGAACATATGTTCTTTGTGGAGGTCATGGGCATTGACAGGCCTGATGACGCTGACAAAGTCTCTCTATTTAGCTTGCCCCAGGTGTCTATGTACACAACACAATGCTTTATTTAGTCTTATTGCCTCCTTTGGACCTGGTTAATCAGCAGTAAAAGGGGTGGGGGCGGGGGGCGGCTGACTACAGTACGGGTGTAATGCTCACAGGTCTGTTGGAGTGAGACCCTGGTGTGAGATGAGTCTCAAGTTAGCAGGGCCACAACTGTTTGGAGAAGGGCGTTGAGTGTTGGCAGAGAGCACGGAGGTGAGAGGAACCGGAGGCGCGGAAGGGCCTTGTGTCGTGCCCTCAGACGGCATGTGCAGTGCACAGGCAAGGCCCTGACTCACCGATGCATGTATAATGTTGGAGAGAGTATCCCGCGGCTAAGCTGCACTTAACAGCACATTGATTTCAAAACCTTGTGTTCCCTCTGGAGGGCCATGGGACACACCTCAACAGGCCAGACCCCCCCCTCTTTTTCTTTCCCCCTTCCCACCTTCCCCTTCTGACCACCACCACCATTTACCATCTCCACAACCTACCCCTCCCACCATTTACCCATCGCTGAGTCGATTTGGGTACACCATGCTGGTCACTTGCCTCTACTCCCCCCTCCTCTGAGAGTCCCGGAGGAATTCAGGGGCACAAAGGCTCCCGCAAGACCCTGGTCTTGAGAGCAATGTTTTGGGTAGGGTATGCAGGGGCAGCCGTGTGGAAAAGATCTGTGGTCAAAATCAATGCATTGGCACTTTGATGGAGCGCTCCAACAGATTTGGGAATTTCACATTCTCTTCTTTCTCTCCTGGCACCATCAGAAGGCCTCACCAATTGAGAAAAACCATCATCGACTAAACCTTCTGGGAAAGAGTGCCTCTTCTGGGAAAGAGTCCCTCTTCTTCTGGGACAAAAGGTGACACAGTCAATATTAATTTGGTGGTTTGCGCCTAACATGTTACACTCTCCAAACTCTCACATTTTGCTGCTCAAAGCTAAATGAAAAACATCTGTATAACCTTTGCACACATTCTGTATGTTCTACTGCTTTGCTTTTACTACTGGATATTTCATTTGACAGACAACAGTTCATTAACAGACAATAGTTGTAATTCTTCCGCAATAGTAAGTCAGCACAACTATACTCTTCTGTCTGCTTTTCTCTTCTCTAAAGCTTTGAGAGAGAAAACTTTCTTTCTCATCATCACCGCACCTTGCAGTGTGCATCTCTTTGCGTGAGTCCCAGCACAGGTGGATGCCAGTGTGGTGCTTCTTCCACTTGTCTAACTTCTGACTCATCTCCCAGCTGCATTATGTGGATGCATGTTTCAGGAGCAGTACACAGCACTCTTCTTTGTGCGCTAATAGGCTCTCAGCATCTTTAAGACTCAGGGTACAATTAAGAGGTGATAGCTTGATCTCCCACCTCGCAGTTCTATTTCTGAGCTGCCGCGTGATTATGCCGGAGGTTGATGGGCAGGTGAGGAACGGGCTCTATTTAAAGGAAAAGATGAACTCTTCTGAAATAACAGACTACTTTTGCTGTTTGCACATGTCTGATTTCTATTCTAACTGTATTGTATTCCACTGCAATTTATGACATGATCAGATCAAAACAACAAAGTGAATTTGTAACAATGCATGTAACTGAGGGTGTCCACTGTTATTATGTCAGAAGTGAACTTTCTATTTTCCAGAGTCTGTGCTAAACCTCATAGGTCTGAAAGAAAGGTTATCCTGCAGTTGCTTCCTGGGCTAGGTCATTATTAAAGGTAATTCCAAAGGGATGTTTTATCATGTATCCACACCAACGTGAGCTACCATATTTTACACTGAGGCTCAAATATCATTCTTCCATCCAGCATTACTTAATGGCTTAAAAAGTCGGTCTATCTAGGCTATTACAGCTAATTTCACTTTACCACTTATGTAGCCTAAATGACCAGAAATAAGAGACCTGAAAGTATTACCTTGAATTTATTGATCATCTTGCAGCCAACTGCTGTCTTAATGGCCAGAGATAAATGGCTGATACAGCATTGCCCTCTGCTGGTGAAAATGAATTATTACAAAGAATAAATGTTTTATTTTTGTGAAAGGCAAAGGTGGTTTCATGGAAGATGGGCGATATGCCTATATCAAGAGGCTGAAGGATGTTAAGAAGGATCTCATTTCAAATCAGTGCAAATACTTAGTATAATCAGGCTTCTAAACCAACATATTCCCCGCAGATGAAAAGATAGATCTTGATTGTTTATATCCCACTTTAAGACAAAGTTTTAGCTTTCAGTCATTTATCATCTGAAATAGCCCATGCAAAACAATATATGTGATTGCCTTAAACTGTTTCTCTCTAAATTCTAAACCTATTGGAGACTAAATATACCTTAAAGGCCCTGTATAAATTACAGGTATATTTATATAAATAGTTGTATATGAAAAATTCTGTGTTTGTCACAAATGAGAATACAGGTATTATTTTACTGCTAGTGTACACAAATCTCAAACAGCATCAGCATAGCTTACATTTGGTGTGTGTTGTCCTGTCAGTTAAGGGAACAGTTTCACATTCCTATCCATTATTTTGTAATTATAGTGGTGGCTAATTTGATTTACATTTCTATCATACTTTGCGATAGGAAAGGAGCTTTAAAGGGTAAAATAATGCAAAAAAATGTGTGATATAATATTCTTAGTCTTTATTCAAGCTTTGTTGTGCCAAAAAATTTAACCCAAAGTATCTTATCATGGCGTATGCATTATTTTCATAGTATATCAATATATTGAACTTGGGGATCTGGACTAGAATTTAAAATAACGCTTAATATAATGAAACAGTTTTTGTAGTTGTTTATTTGTTAGGATCCCCATTTGTTGGGATCTTCCTGGAGTCGTATGGCCAACGCACATTTCAAACGATGGGCGCACAAGTCGTCCCAGAAGGGTTAAGTTAAAGAGGAAAAATCTAAACAAAAAAAAGTCCGCATGGGACCTTGAGGCGACCAGGAATTACGCCCCACCCTCGTGAGCACGTTCTTAGATTTGATTGGCTAAGACCGCCTGGTATTGAAAGCGAATTGGCAGTATATCACTGTCAATCATTTTAGAGGCGTGTCCTTACCGCGTCGTTAGGGTAAGCGCAGCCTGTCCTCAGAGTTCGTACCAAGTGTCACCCGGTCTCTTCCACACATCAACTGGCAAAAAAATATAGCTAACGGTGTGCAGAAGACCGGCGGCAGGTCAGATGGACGAATCTGCGGAACAAATGAGGCCCCTCTTGAGAACAGTAAGTACCCACCCAACACAGTTAACCGTTGGCCCACCATTACATTTGTATGGTTCTTTGTGTTTGCCCCTTGTTTGCCAAGCAGCCGTGAATGTACAAGGGATGCTTGGGAGTCAGATTCACCATCCGGCAGCTGCTATTGTTAGCCGGCTTTCTACTTATGACACGTGGCATGGGTACAAGCTGTGTTCAAGTCAAGTTAAAGTTAGCAAAAGCCTTCGTTAAAATATATATATATATATATGTGTGTGTGTGTGTGTGTGTGTGTGTGTATTAAATACATGTGTTTTCCTGCTCACGTTTACTTCATTTATTTTCAGATAGCACTTGCTAACGTTAATGCAATAGCCGGACACGAGCAAGCCTGTTCAGTGACGTTCCTGACGTTTTTAACCGTAACGTTAGATCAATTAAAATATATATATTAAATGTTAATTTAGTGTTTGTCCTTGCACTTAACTAAAATGTACTAGATATGATAGCCTTTGGTGTTACCAGTAATTAATTAACGTTGTATGGCTTTGTATTTCCACTCAAGTTCAACAGGTTCACAAGTCCGTTATTTGGTAATGTGTCCCAGCTTGTCAGTTGATAAGCTCTGCTGGTACTTTTACAGTAATAAAGGCCTCATTTGCATATCAAATACGCCCAAAATAGATCCGCTTGCTTGTGTGACATTTCCCGAGTCTAAAAGGCAGCTAATTTTACTGCGAAAGCTTGTGCAACAAGAGAGGAAAAATAGACATGGAACTGGAAGAGGAATTATTTTGCACTATATCAGACACCTGAGTCACAGTAGGTAACTTAGGTCATATCTGCTAAACTCCCTTCAGTGTGACGTTTTAACAGTTGTGGGTGAGAGTAGAGACCCACATCCTGTCTGCTGGGTGTAACTTTACAGTCACAGATGGGATGATGAGCATCAAACAGGCAGTGGTGTTAACAAGCCCAAAAAAGAAAGTGGTTGCAGTTCTAAGTTTTAAAATGCACGCTGACTGTTTGACATCAGTACTGGTGTAGGGTTGTCCACTACTATATTTGTGTGTGTGTGTGCCTAAGTATATATGTGTGTGTATAAACAAGTGCATACATCTGAGGAAACTTGACCCCTGGCTTCCAAGTCAAAAGGAGTTGTGAGATAGCGGTGCACTTCTTTCCCAGGCATGGATGTCAATGCATTCACTGTGACTCAGGACCCATCATGCAGAACTAGAACTGCTTGGTGAATAATAATGGGCAAATTATCCATCAAAAGTCACATCCCAAAGAACACACCATTGTTAAGCTTTGAGTGGGACATTCAGCAAGCGCGTGCGTGCATGCATGTTTAAAAAACATGAGCCCGGTTTCAACAAGGAACTTGCTGGTTGACCACTGCTATTGTTAGGGGTCTTTTAAAATGTCAGTTTCAAAGTGAAACATTGCTGTCAGTGGCCTAAGAACTGGGCCTGAACAGTGGGAATCAGTCTAATGCATCGCTTGGTTTCAAACATTTACCATATACATGGGAAAAATCTTTTGTCTAACTCTGTCTAACCTTGGTACAAAAACATGCTATAACGGTGGTTTAAACATCATGATACATATGTGTATTTCATTCAAAAACAGCAACAAACAGTAAACAAGGGATGATGATTCAAAACTCTTAACAGACCATGACTTATTGTTATGAATTAAATATGGACCACCAGGTTTCCCTTTAATGATTCCCTTTTATCAGTGTGTTTATGTGTCATACTTTGACAATAAATAAACATTTTGTCACTGAAACCCTGAATTCTGTTCAGTTGACTATACTAACTTGGCACTACAGGGTGAGCTTTCATTGAATTTTACCTCAGGTGTTTGTCAGCTTGCCAGGAGAAGAGGGATTTGTGCGACCTGCTGTTCCACTAGTGAAAGAGGGTTTTAGTCCAGCCAGGGTAGGCTCTATGACCTCGACTGTTATTGGCTCAGCACTTACAGTCAGTGTGAGTGAGTGTTTTATGAAGCTTACTCACTGTATGGCGTGAATGGGTTAGTACACAGAATGAGCCTCTTTGTCCGTCTGATGGAGCCCTGTTCTGTTCAGCTATACTATTATGATAATACGATAAAATAATTAATTCCCCAGCTATAGGCTAATTGGCGTACACAACAGAGAACCTGTTTGTTTATATTGTACCCAATTTATCTACCCCCTGTAAGAATTAAATGTACTTTCAGAAAGTAGTATGCGATTAAACAGTACAACAGGCCACAAGTATTGAAGTACTATTTGGAGGAAGTGGTTAAGTCCACTACATACATTAGAAAACTGACACAGTTATGTGTACCATTGCCCTGTAGTTTGTTTTTTGATTCAGGGAAAAATTTATATTTCATTTTAAGAATTATTGTTTTGACCACAGTAAGACAACATAGTTGGAAAGATTTTCTAAAATATGTGCGTCACATATTTCAATGCATTTACACTTTGAAGCTGCTCTGTGGCCTTTATTCAGTTTCCCATCAACAGTAGCTGTGTAGGTAGGGCAGACTGTCATTTCCTTAAGCCACCCACACTTTTGCAAGTCAGGGGATTCAAAGTAGTAACATTTGTTCACAAGCCAACTTTCTAGCCTCTACTACTACTACTACTACTTATCTCTATTACTGCTGGGAAATCTTTGATTTGAGACCTACTGACTGACATTTTGAAGCTTGTGTGTGCAGAGAGTGTCATAAAAAAGTAATTGTATGAATCTGAAAGGCGAAAGCAGATCAAAGGGCAAACGATTATACTAATCTCAATAGTATTATGCCTTTGTCTGGTACTTTGAGAGGATATGAAAGCTGATCCAATTACAGGGGAAAACTAAGTCGTCAAACCCATTATGCTGTGTGTGGTCTATGTTTTGATGGTTGTATGGGAGCTTGGTTTTCTATTGGGTGGTATAAACTGGTATGGATAATGGATCTGAGACACTGAGAAGTATATCTTTGTTCCCTAAGTCGCTTTCTTGTGTGTAAACACACTACCCTGAGCCAGAAAAATCACGATAAGCAACTAACCTAAATGGATGAAAAATAATGCACCTATTTTTGATTTATTGATTGATTCATTGTTTTAGAAATTTTTCAAGCCATATTGTTGACCATTATCTTCGTCCAGCTTCCTTAATGGGAGGATTTGCTGCCGTTTCTGTCTTTTACAATAGTAAGCTGAATATCTTTAGCTTGTGGACAGTTTATTGGCAAAACAAGCAGTTTGATGATCTTTGGGCTTTGGGCTTTAAGAAATTGTCATGGGCAGGGCTCCAAACTATATTTTTCTACTAGTAGCACAAACATTAAGGGCACCACTTAAATCAACATGTAACTGTCTGGGGCTGTAAACAAATGTTTGTAAAGGGGCCCTCCTACCTGACCAGTAAGCCATGTAAATCATTTGCCTTTGCCACTCAGTCACACCTGACACCACAGTGTTCCCAATACAGTGCTCCCTCTATTAAAACAGTTTGCTCCATCTGTCGGTCTAAGAATAAGTTGACCTCTACAGAACAGAATGGGGTATAAACAAACAATATATATTGGAATATTTTATATGGAATCTTAAGTTAAGTGAATTAACATTAACATAAATAAGAAATTGTAGAAAATATAAAATGTAGAAAATAAGTTTTGGCTCGGCTGTCTGGTAATTATTTCAGTCAGTCAATTAATTTTAAGTTCAATATTTAATCAGTAATCAGTGTCAAAACAATATCTTTCCATCTTGCATTAGTCCAGAGTTGTAACTAAACCTTTACTAAGAGACTAGATCATCTTTATCTTGTTTTAAAATTATGTGCACCTATGAGGAGTGCCAACACGTCCATAAAATGTCTAGACTGGTCCCCACAGAGGTTGCTGCTGGAAAATTTAATTTTGTGCATATGAACGCATATTCACACAGTTTATAAACTCTGTTGCCCATTGTCATTTATCAACATACTAATAGTTTTATTCACTATATTTCACTTTCACTTTTGTCAGGCACAAAGTCACAGCCCTGGAACTGACAAGCAAGCCAGCAAGATACAGACAGACTAAGAAATATGCTGTTCAGCTAGGTTAGCAAGACAGATTAGAGAGAGATGCACTGCAAGCTAGCACATCAACTTAACGTTACTAAGAACACAAGTTTACCTGACAGCTGTTCTCACAATTCACTCTTATGGAGTGTTTTTTTCCCTCTTTTCTTGACCAGAAGAATAGTTCAGCTAATCTGGATAGTATAATGTTTGTCTACTGTTTGTACTTTGAGGGTTTGAAAGCTCATCCAATTACAGGAAAACTTTGAAATGTCATCAACCCTATTATGCTGTACCCATTAATGTGGTCTAAGTCGTGATGGTTGCATGGGAACTTGGTTTTCTGTTGGGTGGTTTTAAACTGGGATGGATAATGGATCTGAGACACTGAGAGGTTAATCTTTGTTCCATAAGCCCCTTTCTTGTGTGTAAACACGCTACCCTTTCCCAGAAAAATCAGCCATTCTATAATAACGTGGATATTATAGAATGGCTGTATGTATGGGTGGATGTTTTTAGAGCTAAAGCTATTAGTTAATTGCCTTATAAGTGAATAAAGCACCTAATTTTATTATTGATTAACGGTTTTAGTTATTTTTCAAGGCAAATTATCAACCATTCCCACTGTCCAGTTTGTAAAATGTGGGGATTTGCTGCTTTTTCTGTCTTTTACCTGATTGCTGTTGGCCATACTCCCTCTCGTGATGTTTTTCCCCCCTCTTTTCATGACCAGAAGGATAGTTCAGCTTCATCCTCTCTCTAATCAAAGCTACTTGCGTAGTGGGCGTATAGGGCCATAAATGCACACACCAATTCCCCGGTGTTTCACATTAAATTCGATAATGTTATAAAATTTAGTAGCAAAAATTGTAGCAAAATGCAACTTAATGGTTGCAGTCTAAAGCAGTACATGTTAAGGCCCCAGTATGCTTCACCAGAACTGCTTGTTAGATGGCCGAAAACCTTCAGAAACCCCTGGGGGAGCTGTGTCCGAAAATTTCTGTATCTTTTTGGAACCAGCAGTCGGACATTGACACGCAGTGACTGGCCAGGTGTGTTTAGGTGGAAAAGTAAACAGGGTCTGAATTTCACTTTTTTATGGGAACAACAGAGCGCAACACTGTCTCAAAGTTTGTGCCGTTATCCCCATATTTAAATATCTTCCTCTCAATGACGGCTAGCTACTCATTGTGCCTTTGAGTGTGGCCATTCAGAGAAGCTAAACACTTCTGATTTCTGACGTGATCAGGCAACATGTCATACATTACATTTTTATATTTACACGTAACATTTACACGAGCCAGTTGTATTCTTGCAGAACCCGGCCCTAATGTGAACCCCTTATATGTCAAATGTCCTTATGGCTGGGATTAGGACTGTTCTTGCAAACTGCATATTTATTTAAGTGTATTGTTCATGCTGAAGATGAAGAGAGGCTGTCCATCCCATCCACAAGAGATCCACATGACACTTCTTTCACTACACATAAACAATATACAAACATAATCAGTGTTTCCCCTAGGATGGAGTTGTAGCAGCGGAGGTGAAGCAAAACTTTTGTCTGAATATAAAACCCCAACACAACATGTCTGAGCAACATTGCTCTTGTGTCCATGAGCATGCAATGCACCTTAGAGTCGCTTAAAACTGCAGTGTTTTCCCAGTTTAATGTGAGCTTTAGATGAATGTTTTGGTGTGGTCTGGGGGTTTGGGGGTACTCCCCCAAGAAACTTTTATGTTTTCCAATGAAAAATATGTAATTTCACATCATATTGGGCCATTATTTTCACCATATCTCTGAACAACACCCATAGATCTGGAGAAAGTAATTTGGTTGGTTCTGTTGCTCCACAGTGATTTTACATTGATGGCACAGCATGTTTTGGGCATCACCCCTAAGCCTTAATGGCAGGAAAACCCTGTTAAAATGACCTCAGAATCATTATAGATATGACTGTTCATGTTTGCCTTTTGTGTCTTCATATTACAGCTTCTGACATTTATCTGTAGACATTAATATAAAAAATAGGCAACATGAGAGACCTCTTCCCTTCTGAGGTGCATTTTATTTGCACATTAAAATCCAAAAAGCAACGTCTCCTCATTAGCTTAAAAGGAATAGTTTGCATCACTAATTAGCTTTACTAACCTCAGCTCCTCCAGTCACCACCGTACTTTCTTTTCCGAAACCACATTTTCAGACTGAAAACTGAAAAAAAATTTAATCAGTCTGTACAGGACAGAGCTGCAGGCTACGTCAGTTTAGTCTAATTTTGTACCTGATGTTCTCAACATTGAACAAGTAGGCAGTAATAAAATACAGCTTCCAGTTACTTTCTATAAATTGAGCTAATGTTAAGTTACATAGCAGCTATATAGCTGCTGTAGAAGCTTTCCTGCTCAGCTGCGCAGTCTGAAGGGGAGGGGAGATGTTATCTAACTTAGTGCTAACCGGTGTTGTGCCGAATTCTGCCTGCCTGCTGAGAATTGCTTGCACCTTGTGGGTGATAGGCTAACTTAATATGGTGAGAAAAGAGGTGGATGCAGATCTCGGCAGGTAGCCTACAAAATTTGATCTGCAGAATTATGCATCCACCTCTTTAGGTCCTTGTCAGACACTTTGCTGTGCTCATTGATCAAACAGCATTATCACCACATATATTTACTGAATGTCAAAGAATGGTACTTCTACTAAGTGTATTAATTAATATTAAAGACTCTAAACGTTTATAAAATATATACTTCGAATCATTTATCAACATTGATGAAGCCCACAAAGAATATTACAGCATTTAAAAGCAGTATCTGGAGGTGCATGCAATTCTCGGCAGGCAGGAAAAACTCGGCTAACACCGGCTTCACTTTTCCAGCAGGTGTGAACAACAGACAATTCTTGGTCTTGAGAAGCTAACACATTGTAACAGACACTGTACATTTACTGCCAGAATATTTTCCTCCGCTCGCGTTCACCGTCACTTTCTGCCGATCGGACAATCAAACACTCGCTACGCACCTCCTGATTCAGAGTTACGCTGCTCTTTTGACACCATCTGTCATGTATGTTCTGCATAGAATGAGGATGGGAATCAAAAGAAAACTGTGATGCAGGCTAGATTTTTGTAATGCAGAACTACTCAACTGTTAAATATATTCAAATTGGTCATTTTAATGTAAGTCAAATGTATAGAAAGATTGCCCAGGGTTAAAACCTGAATTTAATTACAAATTTCCACAGACTGTGTTGAGTTTTCCAGTAACAATACTACAAACGTGGTTCTGCTTTTTACTTGATGCGTGTTATGGCAGCTGTCTGTGGCACTGGATGTAACAAGTGTAGCTCCAAACAATAAATTGATAAATCTAGAAAATGGCCACTTGCAGCCCCAGCATAAAGTTAAAGCTGTAAATTATTATGCAAATCATTTTTTAACCTAAAGTCAGTTTTCTGAAAGATTTTACTTGATGATAGTCCCTATAGTCTTGCTTTTTGTTCAGCCTGCACAAGATCTCAGGTTTCTCTGTCAAATTTGCCTGCTACCTCGGCTCCGCCTTTAGGTGTCACTCTTTCTATTTAATTTCATGCCTCTTTGTGTCCCTCATCACCAGGGCTATCTTAATTTTAGGTTTGGTTTCACCTTTGCTTTTATGCCTATTCGGAACTGACTGTCGACGTAGCATCTCTGGACTAGAATGGGATCCAGAGTTCACACTTCAATTTAAAACGACGCTTAGGTTTCAGGAGTATGTTCTTTTCGCCCTACTCATGTAACAATTCCAGACTAGAGACAAATGACCCATGGTTCTTCTCAAAATTACAGGTTGTTGAAAGACATGTCCAACCTTCAGGCTATGATAAGGATTGTGAATGTCAAAGGCATGGAGGCACTTGGAATCTTAACGAATACTCAGCTATCTGTACTTTTTCAATTCATTGCACCTTCTGAGGAATGCTGAGCCCACACGTGTGCTTGTTTCTATTTATCTGTGTTGGGGGGGTGGGTCTTCATTTGTGACCTAAATACCTCGGCGGGTGAGCATTTGAATGTCCTCCAAATGTGTGTGTATGTCCTCCGTGTGTATGTGTGTGTTTTTAGGCTCTTGGCTGGGTAAATGAAATATTCATGATGGCATGGTGGGATTGGCTGCTGAGCAAAGAGCGGGCTGACAGGGTAGAGCAGAGCACTGTGCGTTCTGAAGCAGCTTTACTCCCTCTCTCTCTTCCTCTATAAAGAGATGAGCAGAAGAAGAGGGAACAGACAAGTGCGACAGTGTCTCTGTTAGTGCTTAGCTCACACACACATTCTACAACAGAGATAACCATCAGAAAGGAGGAACTGGCTATCCCTGCTGCCGTCTGCTTTGATGTTTTAGTCTAAATGGACGTACAGAGCGAAGGGGAGGATGTCCTTAAGGTACGTGTGGTCTTGTGTGTGTGTGTGTGTGTGTTTGTGGTTAATGTGTGCCTGACTGTCATGGTCTGCACAGGGATTTCAGTGGCTCCATTCTGCAGTGGTATTGGTGTGTGTTTGTGTTTTACATTTCTTGTGTTATTCTACGGTAGAATGGAGTGGCGGTCTCTGCTGATGAATGGGGCAGGTGGTCTGTGCATTTGATCGGGGGGAAGAAGGCTCAGAGGTGTGGGGAGGAGGGGGATAAGGTGAAAGAGGGGATAAGAAGCTGTTGCCTCATTGGACATGCCTCTTGAAATGGAAAACGATTCCCTTCCTTTAATCACCTCAAGGAGCAGGAACAAGAGGAAACTGACAGAGACAGTTATGGCTGCTTGAAGGGACAAGGAGAACAGGAAGGAACAGAGAAGGGAGGCGAGGAGTGTAAGGGATAGGAGGAAAGATTGAAGGAGGAGGAGGATGAAAAATTGGTCTGCTGAGGTTGCTGAATCCAAACAAGGTGGCATGCTGTTAATAGAGATGATGTGTATTGAGTAAAGCGAAACTAAATTAAATGCTTGTGTCATTCAGTCTAGCTAAAAGCACAAAGTGCAAAAAGTACTATAGCAGAATGTGAGAGCAGCGGGCAAAGAGAGACTGTTAAAATCAGGTGTACATATAAAGACGAACGTATTTGTAAGGCGGGTGGGGGGGGGTTCCATCTTTCTGTTTGTGTGGATGTCTGTATGCAGTCTGTGCATGTGTGGGAGTACTGAATACATCCAATGGATTTATATTATGATATGGTTATATATGTTTGTTTTTCAATTTCTGCCAGGTGAAATATCTTCCCAACTGTTTAAACATAAGTGTAATCTACATCTTCGCTCAGGGGACATTAGATACAGGACACAAGCTTGTGCCTGCCTTCTTAGCTGTGCCCTGTT
Source organism: Micropterus dolomieu (assembly GCF_021292245.1). Taxonomy (NCBI): domain Eukaryota; kingdom Metazoa; phylum Chordata; class Actinopteri; order Centrarchiformes; family Centrarchidae; genus Micropterus; species Micropterus dolomieu. Next base: position 11,406,976 of record NC_060158.1, read on the forward strand.
CAAACGTGGTGAGGCTCCAGGGAAGTAAATAATTGAATGGGTAGTCAGCAAAATATAGCTGATTCTATAATTATTATTTCTGTGTTTACGTTCGTTACCCAGCTCCTGCTAAGCACCACAGCTGTTTGTGCCTACCTGAAAGGAATTATCCCAAAATTATGTAATGTAATGTACATCACTTGGTTAGCAGCCATCTACAATCTCTTAATTGTTCCTATTATCTTTCTGTTTTCAAACATAATTTAATTGGTTACATAATATAACATTAATTAGCGGTAAATATATGTCAATATTCTCATCTGTAGTATACAATTGTGCATTTGGCAGTGTGAGACAGAGAGATATTCAGCAATCTCAAGGGACAGGTCTCTCACTATGTAACACATCTCTTACGTCAGTCTCTATCAATTGGACCTGGTCCCAGTAAAGCAAGGCTGGCAAAGATCTGAGATTAGAGGGAACCAGGCCTGTTGGCTGGTTGGGTGGCTGGTTGTTTCATTCACTGTCTGGTTGGCTGAAGAGGTGTTTGGCTGCTGTGTGATTAAATCACTCCCGCACAGACATACCAACAGAAGTGATGTTAACCTACGTTGTGTCAATTAATAAGAAAATGACATTAATGTGTAAAGAAGGCAAAGCTGAAACGATTTGTTGTTTTTAATTTTTAACTACTTTTTATTAATCGGTCTGTTATTTGAGTCGTTTGTCAGGCAAAAAATGACAAACAGTTGTTGGTTCCAGCTGTTTTTTTATTTGGCTTATATTAAAATTAAATATATATATATATATATTCTGTTATGAACAGCTTAACAGATTAATTTAGCAAATATTGAAAATAATCATGAAATGCCATAAAAAAATAATCCCTTACTTTTTAGTACATATAGTAAGTATTGTGTTACTTTGAATATGTCAAGTTACAACCAATAACATGAACATCAGATCTAAAACAAAACAACAAACTTCAGCCCTAACAAATGCCAGAGTTAGATGTTATGTTTGTGTCTTGATGACAAAGACCCAACAAGGCTACTTTGTGAGTTCAGATGGAATGTTTTCCGTTCTATTGGATGGACACACAAGCCTGGTGTTTACTCTTAAAAATTCATGTGAACTGTAAATCTCGACCTCCATAAAACCTAACATAAGCTGCTGTAAAAGCCAGAGAAAATCCTCATGCAGACACAGTACAGTAATGATTGTACCAACACTTCATCCTTCATGGACACAACATGGGAATTATAGTAGATAGTGAAACATTTTGCTATATCAAAATAACATCAGGTTGATTAGCTGCAGTTTTTTAAAAGTCAGCAATCTAAATTCAACATTTAGCAGCTGGCTAATACTGGTGAAAAAAGCATTTCTTTGAGTACTCATGGGAGAGAAAGACTCACTTAATAATTATAAAAAGCTGCTAATAAAGACAGACAGACCTATTTTGTGTGCTTTATATAAAAGGGAACACATGGCCACACATTAAGGCTCGTGCAGACTACATGACTTTCAGCGTCGGCCGATCGCCGTGCTGTTCGCACTACACAACTTGCCGTGTTGTGATGGGAGTCTTGAAGTCATTGTGGCATTCACACTACGTGACTGATTGGTGACAGGGGGTCACACACTACACCAGCTGACAACGACTCTATCACCCGATGGCTGGTCTCCAAACCGCATTTTGTCAAGAAAACACACCTGAAATGTGAAACGGAAATGACTGAACCTACACACGAAACAGCTGTTGTTTGTTATTATAAAGATAGCAATTATAAAGACAAAGAATATGGATGAAAGAATGGGTTAGCACATGCAGGTAGCAGGGGTTGTCTGAGCTACAGAGAGAGCTGAAGGTGAGTAAAAAGTGTTTTGCAGTGAAAAAGTAGCTGCCTGCTCTGCCAGCTGCCTGCTCTCATTGGCTGGATGTGGATGTCGAGTCAGCTGACTCTTCCAGATATTTGGCATGCTAGATATCTGGCTGACGTCTGCGATACCTTTCTGATTAGTCTTTGGAGTCGTGTGTGTGTGTGTGTGTGTGTGTGTGTGTGTGTGTGTGTAAACCTGTCACGTACCACTTTTTCACGCTTTGAACGTTGCTTGTTGTTAAAGAAAATGTTGAAAACAGGAAGAGGGCAAGTTGCGCTTCCTGTGAATGTCTAAAATTATCTCTAATAAATGTTCTAAATACACATATTTGTCTTTGGATTAAACACGTGAGATTCAGCCTTTTAAAAACGAATAAAAGAGAAAAAAAAGGATTTTGAACACGGGATTCGAACTCAGATCAATGTGGGAAAATAAATTCAAGTCGGATCACTATTCCACCAGCCTATACTATCATCACTTCAAGCTCACCTGTCAGCGAAGCATAAAACAACTTCTAGAGCATACAGCCAGCCATGACTCTTTAAAACGGGAGACAGAAGATCAACTTGTGACCACACTGTCTGTGTTAACCAAGACCATGTCGGTATTTTACTTGTTCCCTTTACAAACAATGCGCCATTTAACACATAGTTGTTAACAAGATGTTGATGGGCAATATTTATGTCAATAAGTTAGCCTACTTTAACATGTAAGATTGCTGACTGTTTTAAAAAACTGCAGCTGAACGAACCGAACAAACTGTCCGTCGGATAGCAAGCCTGATGTAAGACATAAGTAAGCTAGCTTACAATGTTAGCTGTCCTGTTAGATACAGTAATGTTGTTAAGTTTATAAATTTGGCCACTGTTATTAACCAATAATATCAGTTAAGCTAATTGTTCATTTATGAAGACCAGAGGCAGCACAGTACATGTAAGGTAGGCTGATAGGATAATGTTAAATAAATAGTGTTATTTGCACTAAGAATGCTGGGGTCATGTTCACACCATCTTTTGAAATGGCTGATTTTGTCCCCACCACTTTTTGAAAGCATTTGTTAAAAATGCTCTAAACAGCTTACAACCAGAAATGTTAAATAACAAATGAAAATGCTTTGAGAAAAGTTAATTTGCACTTAACTTAAGCTAAAAAAAAATCAAGCTACATATTATAAAATGTCCCCAAAACGTGCACACACCAGTCAGTAACTTGAACAACCCCCAGAGAAATATCCTTGCGTGTCGGTATCTTCGTCTTGTTGCAGTACACAATTGCAAGTTATTTATACAAACATGTTCGCTTAAACAGACCACTCTGCCACCATTTCTGTATGTTTATCTGCTTGCGTATCCTTTTCACCTTTTTTATCCCTGACCAATTTCCATGCCTGTATAGATTTAAAGGCCGCTAACACCTTATTGGCTTCCACCTAATTATTCTCTCAGTGTCTGCTTCATAACAACACAATTGAACCAGTCTTCACAGTTCATTTTGGCAATTTGTCAAATTATGTTTAGATGGTGAAGACCTCATATTAATTGTTTAAAATAAAGTAATTATAAGTTAGTATATAGGTGACAAAGGAGGAGCATATCTTAATGCAGGAGTGGTTTGGGAATTTTCTTTAGATGTCTTAATATTTCCTGTGTTGAACTGATCAGCAGTGTCGGTACCACCATAAATGCAAGCTGACGACAGCTTCTGCTCTTTGTGAAAAAGCAAACTACATTTACAGAAACATTTGTTATGAGAATGGGTGAAGAGTGACAGTTTCTATGGTTTTGATTATGGTGTCACTTGATAGGTTCTGATCAGAATTCCTCACAGTGGTAGACAGCTGTTTTCTCAGGGGAAGTTTGAATTCAATGTTTCATCTTATACATTTATTAATTTAGCTGACGCTTTTATCCAAAGCGATCCAATTGCAGAGGTCAGAGGTCGCACACCTCTGGAGCAACTAGGGTTAAGTGTCTTGCTCAGGGACACATTGGTGTCTCATAGTGGATTCGAACCACCAAAGGCACATGTCTTATCCACTATTCCATCACCACCCCAGTCTTTGCATCTTGAATACTATCTGGCATTTATTGTATAGTGTGGTTGCTGTTATAATGATCCAGATCCACTAAAATACCTATTGGTTTGACAGGTTTGGTGGCATATTTAAAACAGACATTATAGAATAATATAATGTACACCATCAGACACAAATGATCTTCCTGGATCCAGGAAAGAAAAACAGTGCCAGGGCACATATAGTATGTCTTTCTTTACTATGTAGATGCAGCCAAAGACACGTTTGCCATGTGTCAGCAGCCCTCTATTGATGTCATTATGCGGTAACTTTTCTTACTCAGCTGACAGCTCTGTAAGCCTTCCCCAATGGCACTGCTCCTTTAGCCCAGTCACAGCTGTGCTTCCCTGTAGTCATAATGGCCAATCACCTCCCTGGCATGGGGGCTGCGGGTGATAGGCCAGGGGTTTATTTTGGACAAAGATATGTGACAGGTTGCATCATGTGTTCTTAAATTGTACCACGCAAGGAGGGTCAAGGGCACAACAGACTTTAATACATGCATGTACTTCACTAAACAGACATGAACAGATTTGTGTAAGTGTAAACATAGGTTCATGTGATTTCTGTAGCATGGGAAACTGGACCTGAGGCCACTAGCCAAACTCAAACTCAAAAACAGCTCTATCAGTTGATTTAAATGTTGTTTCATGTCTTGTTCTCATAAAAGAAAGCAGTATTTACACATCACAAGATGTTTAATCTTGTTTTGACCCTGAAAAACCATATTGCTATCAAGAACTCAAGTGCAGATGTTTATACTTTGGTAATCTCTAAATCTATCAGCTAGTGTGACTGATGGACCAGAATGTTAATTTTCTGTCCTGACTTGATAGCAGCTAAACATGTGTTAGATTTAAAACTCTAGCTAGTATCCAGTATTCCTCTATCACAAATAACCATGAGGAACCAGTCCAGCTTTAGTCATCCTTGGTCAGTTTTACTCACCCATTGATGTGCTGTGGGGAGGCTCCAGTTACTAGAGATAGATTCTTTTTTTTGCTGCTCTTCTCTCTCTCTGCAGCTGAATTATTACCGCTCCTCATCAAGGCACTGTCAGAGAGCAACACGGCTCATTATCATGCAAATCCACTAGCAACTGAGAAACAGACACAATAACAGATGGCATCATTCATGTAGGTGGGGTTCTAACAGGAGAATGATAATGCTAATATATGTATGGAAATGTAAAGGTCATTGAAGACATATTCATAGTAGTAAGCCAACACATAGAGTGCATACTTTCCATCAGAATGAAACTTCAGTGTGGTCACTGGAAGTGACTGGCATGTTGGGGCTAAGAAACACAAGGCCTTTATATTCACATATCACGTATCCTTTCAGCATGTGGCTAACATTGTCACCTTTTGTTTCCACTCTCTCCTGCTTGGCAGCAGTGCCTCTCTGTGATTGGTTGAAGGGATTGAAAGGATCCTCCAATTGGGGATTGTGTTGCTCAAAGTGTTTGTACAGATGAGACAAGAGAACAGAACATTTGTAGTTGTTGAAATGCTGTGTCTGATCATATTATATGGCCTAATTGAAAGACTGACTGTTAAATATTTAAATATTCATTGTGTATATGTTTGATGATTTTGGGCTCAGTTGAAATACACAGACATTAATGTTCATTTCATAAGCCGTATTCTGCAGCCTGTCCCCACTTGTTATTAAAACATAAGCTGACAAACAAATTGGACCAAAAGAAAGTGTAAGATAGGATCCCTACTACTGTATAGCCCTCACTTATGATTAGGGGTATATAGTAATTCTTATCAGCCTGGAAGTGAGATCCAGCATTTGCTCACTGCCACCCTGCAGTCTTTATACACACTATGTGAATGTGTGCCTAAAACAAGCTTTTCCTTCTTGGTTTCAATACAACATGTCTACTGTAGTTGAAATACACACACGTCATGGAGCCCAGCTGGCCTACCTTAAATGAATTCTCTCTGTGTGGTCTCTCTTTGTGGTCTTAGAGAATATGAAGTTATTAGAGTTGCCTAGTGTGTCACACGTGTATTGGTTCTCGGAACACTGAATACTGAGTAAAAAGCACATTTTGGCTATTCGTTTTATGCAATGGTAAAAAATATTTGGCAAAATAAATGGAAAATAATCTAAAAAATCTTGTTCAGTATTCTGGAAAGTTTTTCATTATATTTGGCCAACAATTTTCATTTCGGTGCATCCTTAGTGATTTGACCTGCCAGCTTTATTTAATGTAATTTTATGTATTTGTTGTTTGGGGGTGGGATATATATGATATGAAGAAGTTAAGGGATTCTGGTTTTCTCATTATTTTTGAGTTGTGGCCTGGAGGAACATCAGTATCAGCTGCTGTATTCTGGTGGTAGACCTACACTGACTTCTACAGCACATTTACTTCTGTTTTAGCCACACATGCAATGGTAATTGGAGCCAGTGTGTCTGCGGCTTCCTTAAATGTAAGGCACTTAGGGGCAGGGAGTCGGAGACCACCAATAACAAGATTGGTAATTAGACCAAACTGGTTAAAGTTTATGGTTTTTGTCTGTGTGTTTGTTGTCTTATACTCCCGTCATTTTGAGAACCAGTTTTGAGTTTAAAGCTGAACAAAGTTTTTCACTTCTGGTTAAGTGGATCCTGGTGAATCCAGAAGAGCAAGTCAATTATATTTTGACCTAGTGAATCCAGATTAGCAATGGTATTTTTCCGCTTGTGGGGGGGGGGGTAAAAAAGGGCACAACTGCCCTATGACTGCTAAATTATTCAAGCACACCCTGTTTCTTGTTGTTCCGGCTGCATTTCTCAGAAATTAGGACTTTCTCTCGCTGGGAACGATGAATCAAAATATTACTGAAATTGCAATATGGCCTACTGCAGATTTCAAATCGCAGAAAGAGCAATATTTGTAAAAATACCATTTTTTTTACCATTTTAAGTTAAATATTATCCTGCCGCAGAGATGTCCTGGCCCTACACATCATATTCTAGAGACATTGTTTGGTACAGATCCCAGCAAAACCTGAAACCTCTTGGGGGGTCCGCATGTCCCCCCAGAAGAAATTTTTGTAAATTTTAAAGTAACATGCATTAATTTGGTGCAAAATTAAGAGGCTATCTATGAAGAACTTTGTACTCTTGTAAACAATGTTGTGCTCTAAACTATTTGATCATAAGCCCATAGCTATAAATGGTAATGAAACAGCAACAAAAGTCAAAATATTTATTTAATGTTTTTCCAACGCTAATTCAAAGAACAGAGAATAGAATAAGTAATTTCCTTAACATTTTATTGTTGTTTTTTTCTTTTACTTTTAATGGACACATGTATGTTTTATACTTTCTGTGAATATAATCCAATTAATCTTATTTCCATACTGACACCTAATTTCCATACTGACACCTTATTTTATGTGTATCCTCACGCTAAATTCATCAAGTCCGACCAATTTAATAAATAATGTATGTGGTTCTGATATCACGTAACATGAAGACTTCACAGCCTCTCTTCAGGTAGGACTCTCATACTGCAACACTTGTCTTTGTAAAGAGGGAAAATAACAGGATAAAGTTGCTAACCTGCTGGTCAGCTCGCACTGGTCTGTTTCAGTGGATTTGCCATAAAGGCTTTTAATATGTGTGCACTACGAATTTAGGTGCGGCTAGCTTAATCGCCTTCTCACAAACGAGTGACAGAAACAGACCATTAACGTTAACGTAGTTACCTCAAAAGAAAAGTGGTTGTCTCGAGTCGGATGCCAAAGTGTTAGAAGTCTGTAATGTTGTTATGAAATGTGTTAAAATATTTTCAGTTCATTTTGATACTATGAACAAATTAGACTGTGGTGGGCCGCCACAATCTCATTAATTAATGGGAAACACTTGGCAAAATTAGGATTGGGCTAATTTCAGGTTAAATTTTGAGGTACAGTGAATATATACTGCTGGTTGGTTAAGGCCACGGTTTGGGGCTGGGGAGTGAGTGTCCTCACAGGTTTAGTTTGTGTTTGGTTACTGTAAGGCACAATAATGTGATAAAGAACATTAATAATATGTACCTTTGCTGCTATGTATCCTGGCAGCTTCCTCTCCTCTAATTGAATATTTTGTCTCTTGATGTTTCCATGACATTGACATCAGGGTAATTATTTGCACTAAGGTCATAACCTCTTTTTTAATGAGTGTAGCAATCCTCTCGACGTTGCTATGAAACTCGACCTTTATTGCTTTCATAACAATGAATATATTTTCCGATACACACTAATTAGTTTGTGGAAAATAACACATAGATAAGCCCTCATGGACTTCCAATGATACCTTGCTGTTCACGTTGTTAAAGAAAACCAGTCAGTGGTTACTGTGCTAGATAAGTTAGTAAGAGTATGTCATTTTGTTCTGGACTACATTTCAAACGAGATAAATGGTCACATGGGGTTTCTCTTGACTGCTATGTGTAAGTGGTGTGGCAGTGGACTGTCGGTGTTGGCCATGTATAAAACCAAAGTACTTTGTTCGCTTTACTCCCACACATAAACCTAGAGCTATGGAGTGATTTAGTATGGTGTAAAAATACAAATAAAAATACAAACAGGAATCCCTGCATACCTGTTCAGCAAAACTGCAGGTGAGTAACATATTTGGAGGGTGAAATTTAAGAATCTCCACACTGTGTTCCTGTCGGTCTAATCACAGCCAGGCCAATCTTTCCCAACCTACTCTGATTAGTGCTAACACTTTTGGAGTGTGGGTCCTTAGTTCCCCACATTCTTCTGCTACGTACAGACTCGCTACATCTCTTACTGCCTCACCAACAGATCTTATATCTGCCATTCCATTTGCGACAGGTAATGAAATGTACAAGGTGTCACAGCAAACTTACCACTTTTGATATCAATTCCTTTGTGATGATGTTTGAGTTCTTAAAAGCAGGTCTAAAGCTGAAATAAAATATATTTTCAGTCTGACATTGTGCTCCATTACAGTGATAAATGTCTGTTGTGTCGTTATTATTACCGAATGCAAGTCATCTTATTTTTATTTTTTCTCTGCCTCTCTCTATCTCTTTTCGTCTCTCTCCTCCTGTCATTCTCAGGGTCTAGATGAGGAGGCAATAGTTGACCATGGAAAGACCAGCTTCACCACTCACACAAACTACGAAAACGAAGATTTGGAAAGTAAGTATAACGCAAAGATTTTTCTTGTGACTATGTGCTTTTTTAAGCGATGGGAAGGGTAGGTGATTTGATATACATTTTCTGTAAAATTTTTAATCTTGGTGTCAAAATTTAGAATAACACAAACTCCAACACAAAACTATGTTGAAAATAACAGGATTAAAGTTAATTGTCATGTTTAATCTTTATAATTACTAAATTAAATGAATTAGAGATCTATCCCAGAAATGGAATTGTTAACAATGAGTGATAAATTATCATAAACTACCGGCTGCCATTTATATGGCATTTATTTTATATTGTTAGGATTTTATTGATACTATTTATTGGTTCTGTTCTTTATCTATACTCTTATTGGGTTTTTAAAAATATGTTATTTAAAAAAGTTTTAAAAAATTGAATATATTATTATAACTAATTGTTTTCAGAGCAGCTACAAGGTAAAGTTTACAGCAGCAAAGTAACAATATGAAATCGGTATCACACTGAAAACAAAATGGAACATGTAAAATAAACTATATACTTGACTTCATACTGAGTGAAGCTTGGAAAGAAGATGTCAGTCAGTCGTTCCTTCTCCTCCTCCCTCTGCTGCTGCTGTAGAGAGGAGCTGGTTTTTCAACAAGCAGCTGAGTTTACAAGGATTTGCAAAATTTTAAGGTACGTAGCATCTCAGCTAAACAGGCTACAGAGAGGTTTAGCTTGTTTACAACTAGCTATTAGCCGAGCTAGCACATGTGCTTGTGTAAAACCAAAACACAGCGGCGGTAGATGAGACAGAGCATATATCGCTCTGTACACGTTCCTGCTTGTTGCACTGATGCAGTATCAGCCTTTTACTAGTATTGCTTTTTTTGCTGCACTTACTTCCACTAACGGGCGTAGTTATGGTCAACTTATGTAATCTACAGAGAAGAGAGGAGCGGCTGTAGCATGATGGCTTGCTCATTCTATTGGCTACTACTGCACAGTAGTCAATGTTGATAGGCTATTACTGGTGACTTGTAACCAGTAATAGATAAATAAATTTGTCTGTTTGGTTCGGACCGTGGTCCAGGGGAGGTTTCACACCTGCAACTTTGGTTTGGATCAAACTGAAAAGTCCGAAAGTCCGGACCAAACGAGGTAGGTGTGAAAGCCCCCTTAGTAAAGTAAACTTGAGGCACTTACGATGTGATTTTGTAGTAGAACTAACAAATAGTTCAATATTATCGTTGACTTTCAGTACAATCACATTAACGTTATTCATTCAGAGCAAAATGTAATAAAAAAGAAGAGTTTTTGGACGTTTGTACTTTAAATGTGTGACTGACAATTTATCTATGATGCACATTAAGTTGATGCTAATAAATATTGTGATATTGACTTGAACCATATTTTTGCAGAAATGTAGGCCTAACTGATGAGTCAATGAATCAAATCAAATAATTTCTAAGATCAGATGGCGGATGTGTGTAACATTTAACCAAGAGAGAATGTAGCAGCACTGGCGACATGTCCAGGGTGTACCCTGCCTTTCGCCCGATGTCAGCTGGGATTGGCTCCAGACCCTGTACGCAGGATAAGCGGTTCACGATGGATGGATGGATGGATAATGCACCACAAACATTATTACCATCACATTATCACCCTCAGGTGTTAGCTACCTGTCCCTCTATCCTCCCCCTCTATCTCGTTGCTCTTTCTCAGTGTGGGTCCACAACACTTGATATTCTCCATTATGTAATCTCTATAAACAGAATCTGTAGGCAAGAGACAAGATTTAGTTATTGCAAGTGTTCTGGTTTCTGTTTGTAGTCCGTTTGTTGTCCAAGTAATAATGACTAATTACGTTTGTGCGGGCTTTGGTTGCATACAGATAAACGTGTTGAGACGCTGGCTAAAATGCAATCTAGGAACCCATTGCCAATGAAGTTTTTAGAGAGAGATTCATTTTCATCATTCTAGAGATTCAATTTTTAAAATGTATCTGCGTTAAACTCGTCGTCAGACAATAGTTGATGGGCTCTGAGCTAGTCAGACTGTAAGCACCAAAGAGGAAGTCTTGGCCTGGATATCCCCTGGATACGATTGCCACAAAACATTTGCCATTGGCCTCAGAGGAAAAACCGTCGTTGAATGTTAGCTGATGGGTTCTGAGATTTTCCATTCAATAATATCTGGTATAGTCTCTCTTTTTGTCAAACCCTTGGAACCTTCTGCTTTCTTTCCAGCTAAGCTGTCAGTCTTTTTTTTTTCTATATCCTCTTTCATCTCCTGTGTCTTTTCTCTCTCTACCTCTTTCCTTCTTCTCTGTGTCCCTCCATCTGTTCAGCTCATGTGCATGTCGCTTATGCCTTCCTCTGAGTGCTGCATTTTGTTTTCAGTCCTCCTGGGTTCACTTTTAAATCAAAGAGAGATGACTCATCTGTGAAATATGAGTATTGGCAGAGAATGTAGGGCAAAAATAGGGCGTTTACATTTCAGAACACGGTTCCTGTATGGCAGGAACAATAATGAGGGGAAGTAGATAAAACACTGGGGGGGAAACAGAGGGGTGAAAAAAGTTAAACGTTATACTCTGGTTTCCTTCAAGTAGGTTATCTAGAGCATTCAGACAATATGGAAAGATGTTCTTTGTCTTCTTTCTCAAACATTAGTGTGTCTGTCTTTTATTTCAGTTGTAAATGACTGGGACTGTGATACTGTTCTTGTAGACTTAAATTGTCAGTTTTACAATGTAACCTATGTTTTCACACCATTTCTTGGATCTTTACATTGAATTCAGTCTATTGCATATGGAATTCCATTTGTATTATTGTTGTCCTTCTGGGATGCATCTCGGGAGAACTTAGGTGTAGTTGTTTTTATTAGCTTTAAATGCTAAAAGAGGCAGGAATCTGATGTGTGTGATGGCTGGGCAAAAAAATAGATTGGAGACTTAAGACCCCAAATTTGCCCATCAGATTTTACAGTATTGTAGATGTAACCTGTTGTAGATAATATAGAACTTTTACATCCATATCTGAAGTAAACATACAATGTGAAAAATGTTTTTGGTGTAGGTCCAGAATGAGAAGTTATTATTGTTACTGTATACAAATATTCATTGAGTGTTTGTGTCAAAAGAACAAGGTAAAAAAAAATGGGTCCTGTACCACGGAGCAAGTTCAACATAACAAGGAAATCTTTTAGTTATCTGGCTTCACTAACCCTAGCTACTGTGTTCAGGCTAAGCAGTCACACAAAGCTTATTATCAGCTTGGTAAGTAAACCTAAGGTTTCCCAATCCACCCATGAGTGGGTTCACATGAAAGGGGCGTTGTTTGCAGCACATGACCAGACGCAAACATGGACAAGTCGACTGGCAGCAAAGCTAAACACACAATCTGCCTGTGGCAAAGAACCTTGGTGTTTGGTTTGTTAGTAATTTAAATTTCGAGCAGCACACCACAAAGCTTGTTCAATCATGTTTTTATCAACTTAGAAATATAGCAAAAATTCGATCTATGTTAACTTTTAAGGACACCGAGACCATTTTACACGCCTTCATCTCATCACGCCTGGATTATTGCAACAGCCTTTTCACCTGTTTAACCCAAAAATCTATTGATTGACTCCAGACTGTCCAGAACTCAGCTGCCAGGCTTTTAACCAGAATAAAGAAATATGACCACATTACTCCTATTTTAGCTTCATTACACTGGCTCTCAGTATGTTTTAGAATTGACTTTAAAATTCTATTGATCACTTTTAAAGCTCTTCATGGCCTCTCGCCTTGTTATATTTCTGACCTTTTAGTCCCATACGCACCAGCACGTACCTTGAGATCCTCGGGCAGAGGTCTGTTGTCTGTTCCATAGTCTCGACTGAAAACTAAAGGGGACAGAGCGTTTGCTGTCAGGTCTCTGGAACAGCCTGCCCGAGGTAATCAGGTCGGCTGAGTCA
>NC_060158.1:11420098-11443901 GCF_021292245.1 Micropterus dolomieu
AGTCCCTTCTTAAAACATACTTTTATAGGAGAGCCTTTCCCGATCTTATTTGACTTTATTTTATCCCTTTTATTTTATTGTATTTTACTAATTTTATATTAATTTTTCATGCTCTTATCTTGTATTTTTTTGTATTATTCTTTACACTTGTTAAAGCACTTTGTAACTTGTTTTTGAAAAGTGCTCTACAAATAAGGATTATTATTATTATTATAATTCAGGCTAACACAGCTGCAGCTGCCACATGCAGGAAGACACAAAATCGCAGACAGTGTGAATGCCTAAGTTAACAGGTGTATAATATAAATGTGTTGCTTTGATGTGTTCTTATGAGAATTTTAGCCTTATTCTTTCAGCTTGGCTGTGTATCAGTGTTTGACATGAAAACCTTAAGGCGCTAAATTAAAACTAAAGTGGTTGTTCAATTCACTTTCAAGAATTTCTTATCATATACCATTCATGCTATAAAAAGGGCTGAAATATTGGTGGAAAGACTGAATCTCAACATTTACTGAAAACTCACCCGCATTACCTGCGCACACATAGCAAAAGGTGGGGTGGTACATGACCAGTCTCGATAATGTTAGAAACAAATTCATATTAAAATTAATTTGAATAGGCCTACCAATCTATATGCTCATAATATTCTGCCTAATATAAGAACAATTAAACCCATATATTTTAACGTCATAAATATGGTTACTGTCATATCTTAAAAGTACAACAAGTGCAAGGCTTTAGTGCCTTAATGAGTCTCTGAAGGTCTCTGCATAACCTACAGCAGCCCATAAAACTACAGGATCTTTTATGGTGATGCCATTTTCCAAGAGAACTAATTGTACAGTAGTGCTTTTATAGCATTAAATATAACCTGCTCCTGAGCAGGTTAGCCATTCAGCATAGATTACGATGACATGAGTTTTCTCTTGACCACCTAATGAATTACTGGTGTTCTGAATCAGGTTGTATAGTAATACTGAAGATGTTCTTTTCTTCTTTTATGCTATTTAACTTTTTATTATGTTTACAAAATGCTATTCCTGCTTTCATTTTTCCTCCCCCATTTTTACCTTTTCCAGTGTGTGTGTAGGAGGGTATACAGGAAAGCTCTTGAACTGAAATTGCATGTTTTTTCCCCCAGGCCACAGAGCAGTGTATGTAGGCGTCCATGTTCCCCTTGGAAGGGAGAGCAAACGGAGGCATCGCCACCGAGGACACAAACACCACCGAAAGAAGAAGGAGAGAGACTCTGAGGAGGGGAAGGAAGATGGCAGGGAATCCCCCACTTGTGGTTAGAAACACTCTAAATCCCTTATTTACTACCAAACCCCACACACATTTTTTTTTCTATTTCTCTCTCTAAATCCCTCTCTCTGCTGATTTCTTCTGTCACACAGTCCTGTAACTTGCAGTTAATGTTGACTTTTGAGAGCCTTCATCTGTGTTTATTCATACTCTTACAGAACTCGCCTCAGACAATAAACAGGAACCCTTGCAATTCACAATAGATAAACCTAGCTTAGACTTTGTGTACCTTTTTTTAATTTTATTTTCACTGATGGGATTTTACTGGTACATGTATCTCACAATACAACTGATACAAACACTTCTTTATACAAATATTTATAAAACTTATATGATTATGATATACATTTTTCACCAACCTCAGTTGCCAAAGCAATGACAGGAATGTTGTGGGAGACAAGTGTGACATTTACTGTAGGTGTGATTCAGATTCAGACCCCTTTTTATCAGTGTATAGATTGCCAGGTTGGAACACCACTCTGCTTAAGCCCTCTGTGTCTCTCTGTCTTTCAAACAGTTCTGAATAAAATATTCTGCTCTAAAAGGCATTAAAGGCCACTGGGAACCAGCCTCTGACACTGATTGAAGGCTGTGACATTTTTAAGCGATGTGTGAGTGTATTTGTGTGTGACGTTGCTGCACTTAACTGCAAGATTCATAAACCCCCAAACATGCTTTGAACTCTATGACTCGAGTCCTTTATGACAACAACACAGAATAAGACGCTATCAGTGCTGTTATCATGTTAAGCTCTGGCTGAGGGCACAGAACACATGGTTTATAAGACACTTTGGTCATCTAGAGTCCTAGCTGCTGAGTTAGCATCCAATATAGAAAATAGCACTTTTTGTTTGTTGTTTGTTATTAGGGTTGGGCTGATGCCATCATCCATCGGCAGTGGCTGACAGACATTGCGATGCTGAGCTGGCATCTTGATTGTTAAACACCCGACCCCCCAGCAGAAAAAAATCTCAAATGTTCACATTATACCACCCTGTGAAAACAGGTTTTAATGACCACGTAAATTTTTTTTATTGTTTCTAAGTATGCTTTGCATCTGCCTGGGAATTCTCCCCAAACTCTGACACACACACCTACTTCAGGTAAACACCCCAACTTGCCCCGCCTCTCTCTGTCTCTCTTCCCCCCTTCTGCTCCATTTTCTCCATCAGCAGTATGTTTTATTAAGTCGCCTAAAAGACTGAGAACTAGTCGCGCCCGCTTGCGCAATGACATCGCCCAACCCGAGTTGTTATTTTTATTTTGGTCCTAAGTGTATCTCTTTTGTCTTTCCCTTAGTGCCAATAACCAGTCATATTTAACTGGCCTAAATCTGAACAGCCAATCTGTTGATGTTGAGACTCCAATGCATTACCTACAACACGTTGAAATCTAATGGTCTCATGTATTTGCACTCTAATCTGTGGAGACAGTGAGTTCTGTAAACAAATAAGACTCCAAGAAAACACTGTTATGTGCTAGCCTGATGACTGAAGTATAGTGTCTCCCTATCAGCCAGCTGTCGCCACCCTGACGAGGAGTGAGACAGAGAGTTATTGCTAGAAATAGCTGGGAGCATTCTACTTTTGGGCTCTGCTAGTGACCCAGAGTGTGACCTCTACATGAACCCTACCTCACCTGTTACTTGAATTAAGCCTACTAAGAAAATTCCCTCACACTTGTGTTAACTTTGTCAGCCATTTTAAAATTTAGTCTTAGTCTTATTCCTGTGTCAAATGTCCTTGATAGTTTTTGTCATATTTAGTCCATTGTATACTATTTTTTAAATCAAGTTTTAGTTGACTAAAATCTGGGTATTTAAGTCTGATTTTAGTCAAAAGTATTTTAGTCTAGTTTTAGCCATTAACCATCATTTTAGTCTTTAGTATAAGTTTGATTAGCATTTTGGTCAATCTGCTCTAACCAAAATAGAGATATTTATCATTTTAGTTTTTATTTCACTCATCTCACATACAGATAAAATGGTTTGTAAAATTTAAATGTTAACTTTATTGCAAACAATGTATAAAAACCACATTCTCCACTACAAGGACACTCTTTCTACAGCCAAATCCACCAATTATGTAGATAATCACTTCAGGCGAGGGTAATACCAGAACCTTGTTCTCCATGGTCAACGACATACTACGACCACCGGACTCTCTCACGCCTCATCTGTACTCATCTGCTTACTGTAACTCCTTAATGTCATTTTTTTAATTACAAAGTACACAAGATTCACCAGCAACTGACTACTAATACCTTTCGCAGTCTGTCTTTTTCAGTTCTCCCAACACCTCTTTCTCGTTCATTTTCAAGTTTCTCGCTTCCCTCTGTTGCTGAAATATTGGACGTTATTAGAAATTCAAAACCAACTACTTGTCAGCTTGACCCTCATCCTACCGTCTTAGTAAAAGCCTGCTTACTCTCTAAAATCAGCTGCAGTAACTCCTTTACTTAAGAAACCTGGTGCTGACCCCAACAATTTCAACAACTTCTGGCCTATTTCTAACCTAGCTTTTCTTTCTAAATGCTTGAAAAAACAGTTGCATATCAGTCCATGCACATATGTCTGACAATAACCTCTATGAACAATTCCAATCTGGTTTCCGTCCCTGCCATAGCACAGAAACAGCGTTGGTAAAAATCACCAATGATCTTCTCATGGCAGCTGATTCCGGACTACTAACTATTCTCATCCTCCTTGATCTGAGTGCAGCCTTTGACACCATCTCTCACAATATCCTCCTTGACAGATTAGTCCCTATTGGTTTCACTAACACACCCTTGGACTGGTTTAGATCATATCTCTCTGGCCCCACTCAGTTCATCCAGCTCAAACATTTCAAATCAGAGCTATCCCCTGTTGCTACCGGTATTCCCCAGAGCTCTGTCCTGGGGCCCCTTCTGTTCATCATCTATCTGCTTCCTCTTGGCCATATCTTTCATAAATTTAACATCCAGTTCCACTGCTATGCGGATGACACCCAGCTCTACCTGTCCACCAAACCTACCACATCTCTCCCACCCACCTCCCTCTCTGATTGCCTAACGGAAATCAAATCCTGGTTCTCTTGCAACTTCCTCAAACTTAACAGTGACAAAACCGAGGTTCTCCTCATTGGCACCAAATCCACTTTGACTAAATCTGACAGTTTTTCTCTTACCATTGACAACTCCACAGTTTCCCCCTCCCCTCAGGTCAAGAGTCTGGGTGTGATCCTCGACAGTACACTTTCATTTCAAGCTCACATCAATAATATCACTCGGTCTGCATACTTCCATTTACGTAACATTAATCGCCTCTGACTGTCTCTCTCACCCACTAGTACAGCCATTCTAATTAACACACTGGTTACCCGCATTGATTATTGTAATTTTCTTCTCGTTGGTCTTCCTCTCAAATCCATACATAAACTTCAACTGGTTCAGAACTCTGCTGCCCATATTATCCCCAGAACCCCTTCTGTTAATCATATTACTCCTGTTCTTCAGCAGCTTCATTGGCTCCCAGTTAAACACTGCATTGATTTCAAGAATCTGCTCCTGACCTTCAAGGCCATTCATAACCTCGCTCCTCGGTACGTCGAATGACCTCCTTCATATTAACACCCCCACCGGGACTCTTAGGTCATCTTCTTCTATTCACTTCACTGTACCTCCTGCTCGTTTGACCACCGCTCTGCCCCTCGTCTCTGGAACTCTCTTCCACCAGAAATCCGCAACAGTGACTCGCTTTCCATTTTTAAATCCCGCCTGGAAAACACATTTTTTTTAAACTGGCATATCCCACGTGATCACTCTTTCTCAATCTTTGTTTCCAGTTGTTTTGTATCCTGATTTTATGCACTGTAATTATAGTTGTTAATTTTATCGTTTATTGCTGTACTGTTTTATTATGTTTTGTGAGGTGAACTTGAGTGTTCAGAAAGGCGCCTATAAATAAAATGTATTATTATTATTATAACTTACCTAACCGGTGGTTAGCCTTGGTATGCCGCTTCAAGTTTGTAGTGTTTTTTCCAAAAATCTTATAACCAAATTGCTTGCCGTACGATATAATTAGGCACTCTGTTTTTTTTGTCCACCTCACTGTATTTGAAATGGGACCAAATATCTAAGCGCCTCTTTCTTCCCTAGCATGTTGTGTTCATCACCAGAGCATCCTCCACAGCACAGTAACGTACGTTTCTACCTGCAGGTATCATCCCAGGCAGCATTCAAAACACAGGAAGAAAAAAATACTGCTGAATGAACACACTGTTCAAGTGAAAATTTAGAAGGAGAAAATATGGCCTTCTCATTATAATGACAAAAAGAAAGCAAGATTTTATTAGCAGTTTTATTTTATGAATTACATTTTAGTGTCGTCATTTTTCGCCAACAATATTGTATGTTAATATAGTCACAGTCGGTGTTTAAGTACATTGTTGCTGTCTCGTCATCGTCTCATTTTAGTCGGGGGAAAAAAGGTCATTGACGGATATATTTCGTTTAGGTTCGTCTGATGAAAGTAACACTACCTGACATAGCAATACTATTTAACAATGTAAGAGTGTACTGGATTTCTATTAATTATCCTAATGCAAAAAATGAATAGCTGAATCTTATGAACATATTTAAAGGGGCTATATGTAAGTTTTTGATTTTAATAAATCAAATTGTCATTGCCTTATTCTCAATGGGAGCAAAACTCACTTAGAAATGAAGCACACGCCTGTTTTCTCCGTTGCTTGCATCAGCCACTATTCTGCTTTTAATGTGAGGTCTCCGGGTCGGATTCAGCCCTGTGCGCGCTCCTGAGCCTCTCTCGTACTACAGCGACAACACAGCAGCTAACGACATGCAGTCCTACGTTAGGCTACGTTAGCTTGGGCCTGCCGCTGTTTGCTTTGTAACGTTCAGTTTAGATTTATTGCCTTTTACCAATACTCAGGTATACAGCTTCTCCACCTCTCAGTCGCTGTAACTAACGTGACCCACATACTATACAACACAGAGGAAGAGCCATCCACTGACACTACAGTAAATTTACTTACTGCGGTCTTATTATTATAAAGTGTGACACAATCTTATTATAATATTCAGCCCAACTCACTACCCGTTTTGTTATCATCCAATACATTTAGCTGTGCTGACACTGCTGAGCCTCCGGTAAAAGATACACAGATAATAAAGATAGTTACTGAAAGCAGCAGGCCAGCTAATGATATAGCACGTCGGCTAAATGCAGTAAATGTAACATGATCACGTAACGAGCATTGATTAGTTCAACCTGCAGCTGATAAAACTATTACTGTAACGTTGCAGTAGGGGTTTACCTGAGTTTCCAGCATGTTGTGTGAAGCAGTCTCCCTGCCTGCCTATAGCCGCTGTCACTCTGCCTTTTTTCCGGGAGGATTGTGCCGATATGCGACTGGCTGCGCTGAATTAAGTAACGTTACGGAGGTGTTGATCTGCCTCTGAGACGAGGACGTTGAAGTAACAGAGCCTGAACATGTCTGAGTGAAAAGCCACAGCCTGCATACTGGTGTTTCTGCGTTTATTGCAGGATTTCTGCATGAAAGTGGTTGTGTTTCGGCTTCTGCTCGCTCATGAGTTCGAGCGAGCACGTGTACGAGCATATGCCTGGTTGCAATCTTAGAACCGCACCACTAGTGGCCGCTGGAAACTCCGTAATGCCCCATTAAGAACATATTTCAAATATATTAATGTTAGTTGTGCACATTTTCATGTTATATTTAAAAGATTGTATCAAAGCTATAAACTGAAGTTAAATTTACTAATGTATCTAACATCATGAGTCTTGCCATCTACTCCAGAAAAGAAAATCTTGCTTTTGGGATCAGTAACACGAATTATTGAAAAATGTTTATCAATGGGTTGACCCTCTTTCACATCATACAAACCACACTACCAAACAGCTACCCATGTGTTAACAGAAAATAACTGCCTTTTTTTGCTTCCAGTCAGTCAATTTCTGCCTCCCTGCAGTGTTTAGTCTTATAATCTGCCATATCTATTTCCGTTTTCTCTCTGGTTCCAGATGTCCTAATAGCTGCCATCTAATTCAATCAGACATGAAAAGAAAATAGCTGGAAAGCATTTGGGTTTTCATTATTCTCTCTTGCACACTTCTCCTCAAGCTTTCACTGCATCAAGCCTTCACATGTATTCCCTCTAATGTAGCAGCAGGGTTTACCCCAGAAAGATTGCTAGGTCCAGTGGTAAGTTTCTCTTTTGACAAGGGGCTGGTGCAGGCAAGCTACAGACAGGTGGCAGCATTAAGGTAGGGCCCTAGTTTCTGTGATAACAGAATCCCGGTCAGAATAGCCGAATTGAGAATTTTACAAAACCTATAATACTGATTCCATGGGGCCAAACATTAGAGCTGCAATCAATTTTGTCAACTATTAAATAAATTGCCTACTATTTTGATAATTGATTTATTGTTGTGTGTGTAATTCTGTTTGAAGAAAACTGTCCAAATTCTCATATTCCAGCTTCCTAAATGTGAATATTTTCTGGTTTCTTTACTACTCTATGACAGTAAAGTGAATATTGTTGGGTTATGGACAAAAAAAGACATTTAAGGATGTCATATTAGGCTTTGGGAAACACTTACCGACTTTTTTCACATTTTATAGACCTAACAACTAATTAACAATGAAAATAATCCCCTACCCCACATTAAGTCCGTGCTAAAAGCTGACTGCGATTTTAGAAAATATGGCAATGTAATGTGTTGTTATAAATAAGTCATTTATTCAACACACATCATATTCGAGTGTATAAGACAATGTATAAGAGGTCCACCCTGATCACTTTAATCGGGAAAACTACGCACTTTGTGCTTTCCATTAGGTTATAGTTGTGTCCTCTCCTTCATGAGTCAGAAAAAGTGGGTAGGTGAAAGCAAGCAAAGTAGCATTGCTATCGTGTGTGTTGCATTAAATAGTACGTTGCGGCAGTTGTGTGTGGTGTTGCTATGACGACCACCTACATTGAGGGGTACTATCTCTGGCTACTATCTGCAGTGGAAAACGGAGCACGGCCAAACCGAGTCGAGGTGAGTTGAGCTGGTACTGGCAATGGAAAAACGGCTTAAGGTTGCTAGGTAACATTAGCTTGTGATAGTTGGATACGTCTAGTGAACGTCACTCTACGAACACTGATTTCAGACCTGTTGTTTTCCTTTAGTATGCAAACGTTATAAACATGGATGAATAATATAATAATACATCCATTGTTTTTCCAAACAAATATAAATATAGATTATAATAATATAAAAAGTCCAGATGCTTAGGGTCGGCGGGCTTGCAATACACTGGCAGAAACCCTGTAAGTTAGCAGAATGAAAGCAGTGACAGTGATGTAATTGTTACCTTACCTGAAAAGATATTCTTCCCAAATTAAGAAAAGTATGGTACTAGAAGGGAAAATCGGGGGAAAATGTGTTTGAGATTAAGACATCCACATGGTCCCTGGCACCTATTTCCGGAACAAACGCCTAAAATAACATACCCAAATAAATCAGTAATATCTCCTCAACCATTAGGCCAGCATAATTCTGGTCTCCTTTGAAATGTCAGAAGCTAAGGAATATAAATCCATTGTACATTAACATATTTATTTTACCATTACAGATATTTTCATCCTCACCTGGTAAAAAAAGCTATATTTTAATGCAATAAACCATCAAAACCATCATAAGGTAAATTTGATGAAAAGAAACTGATTTACAACAGTTATTACACAATCTTTCAAAAATATACCTATATATATATACATGTTTTGGCCATATTTATTGTTTATATGTTCACTTTTATTGGGGGTTATCTTCAAAACATTATTTCTTTCCATACAACCATGTTCCAAATAACATAAAGCTTTCAAAACATTGAAATATTGATAAAAAACAGTCAATATATGTGACCAAAAGCACTCTTGAGAACAGAACATCCTACAAGTGGGCTCTTTCTCTTCGTATTGAAGAGACGAATCAATTGATATCTTGCATGTCTGTGTAGCTCCTAGGGGTCGCCAGCAGAGGCCGATAAAGACCGCCTCTACCAAAGCAAACTCTTCTTCTATACTTCAGTCTGATGACAGAAACGAAACTTCCAGACTACGCTGACCTCACCAAGATGGCGGCCGCCAGATGGTCTCTGTTGACACAAAGGACCGCTGTTTTTGGACAGAAAACAGCTAGAACAGCTAGAACAGCGAACATCGATTACGTCCCCCCGGTATCGGGTCGGTCCGTTGCCAACATGCTCTGTGGAGCTTTCTTGTAAACGAACAAAAGTTATGTTTACATTCAGTGTTACCAAGACGCAATGTATGTATCCTTAAGGTCTAACAAACAAAATAAATTTCCTTACCCAGAAAACATGTCCAAAGCAATTTTTGGGAACATTGTGGAACCTGCATTGTTCACACCCATGTTTACTTGCTTTCAGTCTTCTTCCCTGCCTTTCCTGGCACACTGTTGTATTTTTTGGTGCATTGCAGCCACCTGTAGATCAGTGGATTAGTGGGAAACCCTTGGCAGGACCGTGTATTGCGTCAGCTGTCCGGGGTGCAGGTGCATGTGTGAACAAAGACGTTAAAAAATTGCTCTATAGCACTACTAGAGGTCAAAAACGTCACAGTGTATCTTCAGTTACACAAAATGCCTCAAGAATTTTACCATTGTTATTATTGTAAATATGACCTTTGGCCTTTACCCACTCTCTGTGCAGACACACCATCCCAGCGGGTCCAGTTCATCCTGGGTACAGAAGATGATGACCTCGAGCATGTCCCCCATGACCTTTTCACTGAGCTGGATGAGCTCTCCTTCAGAGATGGCAGTGCCACTGAATGGAAGGAGACTGCCAGGTCAGAAAACAGCTTAAGGGGCTAACAGTATGATGACAATCACATAGAGTGAAAGCAATACAGAACACCATAGATCTGTTGGCTTTTTGTGCAAGCAGTTTCCAGGATTTGTAATACATCTCTGTACATCTGTGAGAATTGTCTAAATCATGGTGAAGTTTGGTTTTATAGCTCTGTTAAATGTAACACTCAGAATCTGCAGCAATCTTGAAACATTTTACTTTCTTTTTTCACGAGCCAGTCTCCCTTGATTTCCGCTCAATCTCATACTCAGCCTCAGGTCACAACATTTTGACAAGAGTATTTTACTAAGAACTTAACATGCAACTAAGAACTACCAGTGAGGTTCCAGATTGCATTCAATTGAATACCCCTCGCCTCACCCGCCACTTCCAAGCATGTAAGGGAACCTACAGCGGCTCGCAGAACTCAAAAAAAACGAGACAGTGTTTGGTTTGTCCGTCCTGGGCTGCTGTAGAAACATGGCGGTGCAACATGGCAGACTCCGTGTAAGAGGACCTGCTCGCTCTGTAGATGTAAAGTGCTAATATATTGATATATTAGAACTGAATACTATATTCCATTTCTGCCATATTCTGCCAATAGATCCCCCTAAATCTTACACACTGGTCCTTTATCTTGGCCTGCATTTCATTGTTTCCTTCAATGATAAAACTTGTATTCAATAAAAGGATAGATTTGGAGCATGAGTCACTCAGTTTGCAGTGCTGCGGTATGCGTTCTGAAAAGTAATTTGAGCAGGAACAACATGTCATTGAACTATAATGCAACTCATATTTATTTATTTTTTAATGTGTGCGTGTCTGTGTGTGTGTGCTCTTGGTCCATCTACAGATGGTTAAAGTTTGAAGAGGATGTGGAAGATGGTGGGGAGAGGTGGAGTAAGCCCTATGTGGCAACATTGTCACTACACAGTTTATTTGAACTGCGGAGCTGCATACTCAACGGCACAGTCATGCTGGATATGAGGGCCAACAGTATCGAGGAAATTGCAGGTACATTTTACAGTATTCCAGAGATTCATACCATTTTGTTGTATTTCTTATGTAGGATTGTGCTGAGATAAATAAAGCGAATCATTATTAACATTATTATAAATAATTAATTACTCTAGTAATATATAATTTTCAATGGTCCATACATAATTTCTGTGATTTTCTTACTGTGTATGTCCGTGCCTTTGAACAACTCAGACATGGTGATAGACAGCATGGTGGCATCAGGCCAGCTGAAGGACGATTTGCGCAACAAGGTGCGGGAAGCCATGCTGAAGAAACACCACCACCAGAATGAGAGAAAGCTCAGCAATCGCATCCCTCTGGTGCGCTCCATTGCTGACATAGGCAAGAAACATTCTGACCCATTCTTGCTCGAAAGAAACGGTGAGATCCTATGACGCACTCACATTTCTTTTTCCTCCATATTTTCCACCACTGGGGAGCTGTTCCTAAAAATCCACTGTTCAAATCCCTCAATGCCAGCGTAGAAGGTGGATGGTAAAAGTGAGTAATATCTAGAGAATGATCTCTATTGAAGCGGTCGGTCCCCTCAGGGAAAGAGAAATACGGGTGCTATTGACTGTGCTAACCTGAATGGCTGGCCTGGCTTGGGGTTTGAATTAATGATTGTTTTCACTCCATAGGGTGACACTGAAATATTGCTTTACCTGCAACTGGAGTCAGCATTGTTTGTTTTCAGACTGGGCATGCCCGCAGTGGTGTTAATGTATGGTGTGCATTTTAAGATCTTGGGTGCCAGCCTGAGTTTTTAAGAATGGAAAGAAATATCACATTCTTCACTTTTGTGCTTGTGGTTCTTTTTGGGCTTGCATTTTCATATCATCAAACCTCAAACGCAAATGTGAAAGGTCAACATTATATATATATATATATATACATACCATATCGATGGTATGATGATGTTAGTAGTTTGTTGTGTGAAAGATGTATGTCCTATTCCGAATGAGTATGTACTGTGTAGGATTTATGACTGTTCTGTTGTGGTAGAGCACATGTTTGCTTACAGTGCACTGACATCCTGCTTACTCATCCTCTCCTGCATGCAAGCCTCTGAACTCAGGACTTTTGCAAGATCTGAGTCATATCGTATAATTGGTTTGTTTGGAGTTGAATGACACAAGTTGTTTGGCCCTTGCGGACCCTCCCACATGCCTCACTGAATCATTCTTAGTGTGTTCTGTACACAACCATGCTTTTCGCTCACGTTTATGCCAGCACGGATCTCTCTAATAACACTTCTGCCACGCTCTTGCTGCCCACCCTTTCTGGCTGTGTCTCCTCCAGATACCATCTCTGTGATGTACTCCTACTTCATATTTTTCCTCTTTGCTCCATCCTTTCCCTCCTTCCCTCTCTCTCCCTTCTCCTCTCCCCCTATGCCTTTTGTCTCCTTTGTTAGGAGAGGGCCTGTCCTCTTCACGTCTCTCTCTCCACAAGCCAGGGGCAGCCTCTTCTGTTTCCAACCTCTCCCAGAGACAAGAGTCCAGAGTCTCCCTCCTGCTCAACCATCTCCTGCCCTCTTCTTCCTCCAACACTGGGCCCTACCCAGGCCTCTCGTCCTTCACCACCCCTCAAAATTCCCCCACTTTCTTCCGGTGCTCTTCCCAAAGCCCTCCACCCACCCATCGCTCAGGCCTTGGCCCTCAATGCAT
Source organism: Micropterus dolomieu (assembly GCF_021292245.1). NCBI lineage: Eukaryota > Metazoa > Chordata > Actinopteri > Centrarchiformes > Centrarchidae > Micropterus > Micropterus dolomieu. The sequence continues at coordinate 11,432,979 of NC_060158.1, forward strand.
CCCTGAAGTTGTGGTATCGCCTCCTGAGGACGACGATCCTCAAAACTCTGCAGAAGAAGAGGCAGCATCACCACAGCTCAGACGGCGAGCATCCTTGGCATCCCAGGGCCTCGAGCTGCTGCCCTTAGAAGGCAAATATCTGTGTAGCCTGCCAGTGTGAGTCACGGCTTGAACAGAGAACACTAGCACTAGCATGAAAGCTCTGCTCCCTGTTAACTTCCAAACCTGTGGCCATCTCATCAATAACCCACAGCAAGGCTCACTCGCTAAGACGCTTTTCCCACTGTATTTATCTGCAGAGTTTTTGACATTACTCTCTTCTGCACCTCATAATTCTAGCTTCTCTCCCTTCTTTTGTTCTATTGATTACACTGACCCTTTATTTTCTCCATTCAAACTATTCATCTCTGTCTCCTTCCTGTCTATTTTCAACACATTCCTCAGCGTCTATGCCTTGCTTGGCCCCGTCCCCCTTCACACCTCCTCTGTTGTGGTTGCATCTGCCGTCCAAAATGTTTTGGTCTGTCTTACTTCCATTCAGCAACATGTTTCCTGTAATATTTTATTGCCACGTTTAGTTCTCTTTTCCCATCTCACTCTTCTCAGTTGAGGTGTTTCATGTCAGACCTTTTAAAAGGGATGTCCTGATCATGTTTATTTTACTATTTGCCACTGATCTCAATCTGAGGCATTTAATCTTGGGTATCTGCTAACACAACATGTATAAGACCACTACAATATAGTATTACATTATGAACTTAACCTCAAGTAGTCCTATATTGAAATCAGTAAAGCCAATCCAGATAGGCTTAACAACTGGGGATCTTCACCAAGAAAATATAACCTGCATCACTGCTTTTTTAGTTTCCTGCATAGTGTCCTAATGTGTTTTGTATAATATAAATAGTGAGGAGTGTTAATAAGGATCTCTTGTGACAAGAAGCTACAAATAGGATTTGCAGAGCATCTCGATGGAATGATCATGAACACAACATGAATACTTAAATGCTCTGGTTTTACTTGCACACACTCTCCCTTAGTGTGGATATCATTAATTATTTTTCATGGCACTTGGCTGTTCAATATATTATTTAAAAAAAAAAGGATTGAAAATGGATTGACCTTTTAATCTCTGATACCAATCAATAATGTAAAATAATGCTATGATTTTATATAGATATATAGATTTATATATATAGATATAGCTATAGATTTTTCAGATGGACTTGGGACATCCCTAGCTGTTAAGTCCTTTATGTATATTTATTTTCAGCTATTTTCCCAGTGACCGTCACATTTTGAGAACACACAAATATAAACGTCATGCAACGTGTGCTCTATCCATTGCATGCCCATGCGCTTCCTTCTTATCAATTCTGAAGTATACATTCTTTTACCTGATAGCGTGATGGCAACGTGTGCCAGCGGCATGGCTATATATAAGCCAGAGACCAGGGTGGATGTGTTGGTACTGTATGTACTATAATATTGGCACCTACAGTGACTTTTTGTTCTTCCCAAACCAAACATTATCAGTTTATTAATAGACTGTGTGTGTGTGTGTGTGTGTGTGTGTTTGTGTGTGTCTGTGTTTGTCTCATTCTGGGAAATGGCTCCATTTCAAAGTATAGGTCATTAGAACCAGTGATCGCGTTGTGGGAGCTGAATCTGAAAGGTTGGAGTGGTCTTATTATAGCTGACCAGCTTCTGTAATTGTACCCCCGTCTTGGAAAATATATGGTATTTCTTAAGAGGCAAGCTTGACAGTGTGTGGGTTATTATTCAGAAAAGGGTTTCAAACTGTCATCATTATAGTCTTAATAACACTGTAGATTTTCATAACTGCGCTGTTGCACAGTGTTGACTTAAAATTGCTAACTGTGTATTGACCAGAGATATAGTGTTAGACTGTAAAATGTCCTTAATGTGTTATTTAGAGTTATTTGCCTGGATGCCAATAATAACTTGTTTTACATGTTAATAACAAAATTATTATAGTCAACGTTGCAAAGATATAGATGTTAATGCAGTTTCAAAAAAGTCAATTGGGCTTCTATTGGTTGGTTTTATGAAACAGAGGCCATTTTAAGATAGAAAAATGGTTGCATCTAGACACATGGTAAGCTAGTGTCAGTACATAATCCATGGATGTAAAAGACTTTGAGAAAGTCTTTGTACAGTATAATGTAAATTGTGGACAGAACTGCAGATTACCACTAGACCAAGCTCAATACACACATATATCTGTACAGCTATTATAAAGATACAATGCAAATTAACATCACCTTCTTTTCACCTTTTATCAGAAACATCCCAGTGGAAACGCCGCAAGAGTCAGGAAATCTGTGTCATTTCAGTTATTTATGTTACTCTTTTGCATACGAATGAGGTAGCGCTGTGACGCCACTGTTTGAAAGACTAGTATGGGGGAGCATTCCAGGGCTTAGCCTTCCTGAATGAAGTGTGTTGGCGGATGCAACCTAAGCTAATCCCTCCCTTATTCCAAGAGGCTTTGTTGGGTATGTGAGCAATCATGCTCCTGCTCAGCAGTCACAGCTACCCAGCATCCACTGGGGTTACTCTAGGGTACAGTTCAAGGGTATGGATCACTGGCCAAACCACATGCTGGTAGAAATGGCACATTTTAATTTTGTTTTGGGATTAATTGTAGATGAGAATGTAGCATATTGCTTAAGCCTTTATATAATTTATATTGTTTGATGTTGGCCTGGAAAATGGAAAACCTGGTAAAAGAAGTTTTACTTCAGAATTTCAGAGGATGGTATGCATATGCTATCATATGATATAAATACACTACTACCTCATTTTATCTTTCACTCTCATGTCACATCAAGTGCTAGCGTTTCCTGTATCTGGTATGGCTCAAGTCACATAAACAATTTTGATGTGTGCAGCCAATTATGCACAGAAATACCAGGGCTTCAACATTCGAAGGTGCTGAAGTCTGCGGAAGGAGAACTGTCAGGCATACCAAACACATCCACTTCCTTTTAGCTGAAAGCAGACATGAATTCAAGCTAAGCAGGACTGACTTAAGTGCCAGAGTAATGAGCTCAACAGAAGTGGGGGGGCAACTGCTGCTTTGTGAAATATATCGTTTTCCCTGTGGAGAGACATCACACTGCTGCAGCATTGTACAAAATCAACATATATAGCAAGTGATAGTTCTTGTGGAAGAAATCATTTCAGTTGCAGCCAAAAATGTGAAAAATTAAACAGCAAATCCAACTTAAACATTTACGTCTGTCTGTTGTATTTCAGTTAGCCATTGACTAGAACTGTGGACCTCATCTCCGTACTATTGTTTTCAATTTAGCCACCTAATAGATGATGAGGTGGCACAGAAATTCAATTTATTACCTTGTATTTAATAATATATAAATATAATGTTTTAATGTCAAATATGTAGTTGTTCATATAATACTTTTTTTTTTAAATATCACACAAAAGCAGCACCCTTTTACCATGCATCATAAACCTGTGTGGGTAGCAGTGTGACTTCAGGAGCTCACTTGAATGTTTCACTCTCCCCCAGATTTTCAAATTTAAAATCTGGATAGAGAGAGAAAAATTAAAGACAAATGACATTTAATAACTGGCATTTAATAATGGCATCACAAATGTCACATCATGGTGAACCCCTGCTATTCTCTACCAGTCTTTGCTTTCCAAGTACTTACACAGTGTCATCACTGCTTTGTCTCTTCTGCCCTTCCTCTCCCCTTGTCCCCTCCCAGGACCACTGGTGTCTCCGAACTCTGTCCCAAACAACCTGGATGGCAACAAGGCAATGGAGAGGAGGCCATCCAAAGTAGGGGTCAGTAGAGAAAGCAGCAGTGTCGACTTTAGCAAGGTAACCTAACCACAGAACTGAGCACAGAAACAGTCCATCTAGCTCAGGGGTGTAGGCCTATATCAGAAAGTGGGTTAGGTGAAAACTTCTGAGTTTGTTAACGCTGAGATGAGGGAAAGAGAGGTAACTTAAACTCCAGGTCAGTTAACCCTGAGTTTCTCTCCGTCTCCTCCCAATTACAGAGCCAGACACGCTGTTTTATTTCCTCGTTGATTTAGACCGTATCAAAGCACATTAATTAGGCATTAATTAGGTTTATTAGTTTGTTACTCAGGACTATCTTAAGTTACAGCTTTTATGCACTGTTCTTTGCAAGTGGAAGTTCTTTTTTTCTAATAATAATACCTTCATATTTCTTCTGGGCTCAGTAAGAGGCATCTTCCGCCATTGCTTCACCTGTAATGGACTAAGAACCGATCATCAAAAAGTCTTACATAGTTATGTAACTGTGTTTAGTTTTGAGAATTCCTCCCTCGCATGGCCTCCATTCATCCTACCGTTTTGAAGTTCCTCATCCATTAAATAAAATGGCAGGCCGCCATAAATAGTTATCATTATAAAACCATCCATTATGACTGCCAAAAAGGAAGGTGCAGTGTTTATATGAGTTAGAGGATACAAAAGAGGGATGAAGGCACAGTCTTTTCTACACAGGCATAAAGGAATCGTTGCCATGCTCAGATCTGTATTAAGCATTGCACATAAGAGATATTCATTCAGGAACACGGTAAGAAATGCTTCACAGCAATGGACAATCTTTGCTCAGTACCTCGTAGTTGTTTATGTAGTTACTAACTTGCCCTATCTATTCATTACCATAGCATCTGACCTGCTGCCATCCTTTGCATACACTCTACTTCTGCTGTTTGCATGTGTGTCCTTGTAAACTAGTCCCTCATTTTTTTTTCTTATTTGTTTTCTGTGTATTTGTCTGTACATCTGATTCTTCAATTTCATTGGTTCAATTGGTTTCAGGTGGACATGAATTTTATGAAAAAGATTCCTCCCGGTGCTGAAGCTTCCAACGTACTGGTGGGAGAAGTGGACTTCCTGGAGAAGCCCATTATTGCCTTTGTACGACTGTCCCCTGCAGTCCTTATCACAGGCCTCACAGAGGTGCCTGTGCCCACAAGGTACAATAATTAGGAAGTGAACAATATCCAAACATTTGATGTTCAATAAAAGTCACCAACTCTGACAAGTTATTATACTTTGACAGCAATTATAAAAGCAAACTGTCATTGTAAAATCCCTATTCATATAAGGCTAATATAACCTGGGGATTTACTGTGGTTGTGTCCATAGCCCTGTTCTAGTAACAAGACTAAGAGGCTATAGTCATGGAAGTTGTCCTGTATAGCTCTAATACTCATTACACACTAGATAACAAAATGGTGGCTTTCAGAAAATGGAGAGACAACTTTCTTTTTATTTACAAATACAATGTTTGCATGTAATGGGGCAAAGCTAGGTGGTCTCTATTACACTACTCAATGATCGCGGTAAAGCTCCAAGCAACAGAGAAATGTGTCAGTGAAAGAAGAAGACTGCTAGCTTGCGAACATGGATGTAAACAATGTTGGTATCAAAATATTCAAAAATTGGCTTTGCAAAAGTTTCATGAGGAAGGAAATGCATTCAACATGTTTATTAGACCTCAAGGATACATACAATGCATTTAGTGAGAAAGAATGAACGTTGATGTAACTGTTTACAAGAAAATGCTGCAGTGAATACAATATGAACTGTTGTGATTACTATTGAGGTCAGAGTTTTTTATGGTGTATTTCATGATTATTTGTCTTGTTTAAAGGTTTCTTTTCCTGCTTTTGGGTCCCCATGGCAAAGGGCCCCAGTACCATGAGATCGGCAGATCCATGGCCACACTAATGACTGATGAGGTTAGAGAAAGAAATATGGATTATTTTTGTAACTTGTTATTTTAGCATTACATGTCCTTAAACTGTATCAAAACATTATGTAGTTCAGTTGGATTTTTTTGGATTTGGAACATGCATGCTGGATTGGTAATTTTTTATTTGGTACACTGCACACTCCTAGAATATATGGAGATTTTTTAGGCCTTGCTATGAACTTCTTTTTGCAAAGACATGTGATTACTCCTAATAATATTCATTATGTAGATCTTCCACGATGTGGCATACAAGGCCAAAGACCGAACGGATCTCCTATCGGGGATAGATGAGTTCCTCGACCAAGTGACTGTCCTGCCTCCTGGAGAATGGGATCCCACAATCCGGATTGAGCCCCCCAAGAACGTTCCATCTCAGGTTAGTAATTCTCTCTGTCAAAGGTTGTTTAATGCTTACTTGGTGAATAATGCATTCAAAGGTATGTTTTTGTTTTAAACTTAATCCATATTGTGTTTTACAGACATGTGAAAATCACTTTAATTGCCATGTACAGCAAACATCAATACAGCAACAAATTTGCCTGGGAGGTATTGGTGCAGAGATCATTACCCAGCTGCATACTAACCAATAACTAGCATACTAACACGCATTGCACTTACTAGACCTCACATAAGTCTGGTCTCACAAACTGTAACATAGAAGTTTTTATTTACTTTTCTGTATGTGTATTTATCATATTTCATACCACCATAATCACACTGAGAGTGCCCCCTTATGGTAATTTAATTGAAATTCACGTAACTTATATTTAAATGTCCTTTGACCTTCAGCTAAAGAGGAAGAGGCCGTCCCACCCCAATGGCACTGCGTCTCCAGCTGGAGAGCTGGAACAGGAGGAAGACCATCACGCAGGACTTGAGCTGCAGAGGACCGGGAGGTGAGTTTAGCACCTTTTTCTTGGCGCACCATTGACATCAAATGATTACTGGAACTTACTTACTCTAGTAATCTATATTAATATAACACGTGTTAGCAAATATGTTGACATAGAAATATTTGATCATTAAAATGTGTCCTAGTTGAATTAACAACTTCATTAGCACAAGTGAGCATGTTTAATTTATCATGTTGATTATGTTGAGACAAGTGCCTCTTGTTAACAAAGAGCTGCATGATATATTAAAGCATATTATTAACGTAGACTTGAATTTTTAAATTTTAGAAATGTAACATTTTATAAACTCAACACTGCTATATGTTTTAGCAGATGCATCTACACTGTACTCATTGAACCTCAGACGCTGATATTTATGGATTACTCATGCTGGGTCTCTAGAGCCCGGGTCACACAGAGAGGAGAATGTGTTTATTTAAAAGCTCAGACAGAATATCACACTCTGCACACATACACATCAGTTGGTAGGCATTGTATTATTTACAGATTCCTTTTCTGGGAGACAGAGAAGTTTAAGGCAGTGCAAGAAGCTAATGTAAAGAAAGCTATCAGAAAGACGAAGAGAAAGAAGAGACAGCAGGGGTTGTGGAGGCAGGCTATAGGTTATTTCAGAGGTGTGGGGAAATAGAAAATGAAAGAAGACCTCACAGCTGAGCAGTTGGACAGCTGTCAGAGAAAAGAAAAGAAGATATACAAAGTGAGAAATGGAGTTCCTCAAAGGAAAAATAAAGAAAGGCAGAAACAGAGAAACAAGGTCTTAAATGGGCAGGAAGTAATTCTGTACAGTATGTGCATGAAGACAAACTCTGCCCCTGTTTAAAATAATTTGGACTGAGACAGCCATATCACAGTGCCATCTAGGCTTTGGGGTTGAATATTATAAAGATATATACCCTTGTAAGCTTATGACATTGCTGTTAGCTGTGTAAAAATGGAAGCGACACCTAGTAAATAACCATTATTGCAAAATTGCAGTGTTAATCACCTTATATTAACACAAACGCTGCATTTAAATGATTCCAAATATGAAATGAACAACAGGGAGATTCTGTTAATTGAATCAACACATAATAAGAATGGCAATTTACAGGATGACTAGTGATTAGTGTTAAGAGACCGGTAGAACCACTTTGCTTTAGGAGTGAATAATAACAATAATAAATGTTTGCAGCTGTTTACCCATAGTTATCTAGGCCACTGTTGCCTTTGCACAATTTTTTATTTCAGTCAGTTTCTGAAATATGTCACACTAAATTAAATGTGTTCACTTGGTTCTTCCCATTCCCGTACTTAACTCATTGATATATTATTATTTATTTTTAAGTTAGCCTGTCACAGTTGTTATATAATATTATAGTGCACTACTACTTAAAATTTCAAACATTAAAAACTACCTCTCTCTCCTCTTCTCAGGATATTTGGAGGTCTGATCCTGGACGTCAAGCGGAAGTTACCCTTCTACTGGAGTGACATCAGGGACTCACTCAGTCTGCAGTGTCTAGCCTCCATCCTGTTCCTCTACTGTGCCTGCATGTCCCCTGTCATCACATTTGGAGGTCTTCTTGGGGAGGCAACAAAAGGCAACATAGTGAGTCCAAAAGCTTGGCACGTAAATGTCAGCACTTGTGCTTTTCATGAACCCATAGGAAATCAAACTCCTAACTGCTGGCTATGATGCGAGAATATAAATTATTTTTGCGAGTCTTGTGGTGGCCCTGTAAATGTATTGTGACTGACTGGCAGTGATGATCCCCAGAATCCTCAAGTTAAAGCAAAGAAGTCATCTGATGTAACATAGTCTTGTGCTATTACATGCTCATTTGTGTGATTGTCTTTCACTGTGAGTCTTTATTCACTGTCTAAAATAGGATATGATGATTATTCAGCCTGCACTAATCTGTTATCACACTGGAAGCTTTTCAATATATGGTCTCTCTTTCTTTTCGTTGCTACTCCTCTCTCTCTGTCTGTCTGCCCCTCTCTCATTTTTACCCAGATGTCCTTACTAGGACAGGGAATGTTGGCATAGGCATAGTCTGTGTACTGGTGTGTGTGATGCGTCTGAGTATACAGAGATATGACTTTGGACAAGGGTGGGAATGTGAACAGTTTATCTAGCCTCTCAGACGCAGTCCAGAATGTCTGTTTAATCAATACTCTCTGTGTTTTGGTTGTGGGTCTCTTCTTCACCGCTCTTTTCTCCTTCAGCCTTTCCCTCTCTATCCTCCTTTGAATGGTTTCACCTCCCCATTCTACCTTTCTCATTCCCTCACTCCCTCCCTCTCCTCTGTGTCCACAGAGTGCCATTGAGTCTCTATTTGGGGCCTCAATGACAGGAGTGGCATACTCCCTCTTCGCAGGCCAGCCCCTCACTATTCTTGGCAGCACAGGTCCTGTTTTAGTGTTTGAGAAAATCCTGTTCAAGTTCTGCAAGTAAGTTCAAGCAAGTTTGCATTTGCTGTATCATGATTAGTCAAAATATTGATAAGACTAAATTGTCATTATTTACAGCATTTGTTTTTTAATTTATTTTCTTAAGGATTCCAGTAGTCTAATGGGCCCTAATATGCATGTGTATACATGTATCCTTTCTCCTCCATGTCACCTTTATGTATCTTTCCCAGTGACTACGGCCTGTCCTACCTGTCACTGCGGACCAGCATCGGTTTGTGGACAGCCTTCCTGTGTCTGGTCTTGGTGGCCACAGATGCTAGCTCCCTGGTCTGCTACATCACCCGATTCACAGAGGAGGCTTTTGCTGCACTAATCTGTATCATCTTCATTTATGAGGCTCTAGAGAAGCTCTTTCACCTGGGAGAACACTACCCTATCAACATGCACAACAACTTGGAAAACCTTACGCTGTATTCGTGAGTACTGAGTGTTTTTTATTTTATTTAAGTTTCATATTATTCTTTTTTTAGCCGATCTCTTTAAAGAATTAGTGGACTAGACTATGAAGATCGATATTTGACATTAAATGGGGAAGAGGTTATCACTGTGAAGTTCCAGGTATTAATTTACATTCATACATTAGAATTCTTTCAATATTTTTGTTGCATTTAGGTTGCATTATATTTAGTTGTTCAAATTAGTTAGGGTGCTCTTATTGTGAAGAAACGGTGAGCTCTGTTGTTGTCAAGCATGTTGGGAACCTGGCCATAGCAAACAAAGCAGTTGTCTAGAAACGTAGACACCAATCAAGAACCAAGATTAACTGTGAAGTGATTTATCTATTTTAATTAATTTAGCAATGAATTAAACCTATTAAATAATTCTTCAGTGATTATTTACATTTTTTAACAGATAATCATTGCTACTGTGTCATCATTAGAGCTAAAACGTTCCTTTGTTAATACACTCTTCAAGTCAGGATGTCACATTAAATGCCAATGGGTTGCATACAGTGTGTATTAGGCACATAAATAGCATCCCATTCAAAACACACTGCTCTTGCTGCTTAAAATTATAATTGTACTGGCTTGAGCTGTTCCCAGTACATGTGTTACCCAGAGCTGAAATAAAAATTACCCCCTTGCAAAATGTGCACCTGCAGTGCGGAACATTTGTCTCCCCCTTCTGACAGTAAGAATAATTACAAAACAATGTGAGTCTGAGGTCCTTTCTCATTTCCCAAATTTCTGTCTCCTCGATTCCTCGAGGCACATTTTTGTCCCGCCCACCCGAGATGCGAGCTTGAGGAGTCGAGGAGGAGACGCAAGGAGAGAGGAGTCGAGGAAATGGGCATTTAACGAAATGAGAAGTCATTTTAAAGCAAAGTCATTTTAAAGCAATGTCAATTAAATATGACCTGTTGCACAGCTGCATCATCTGTCCACTGAGCTGTGATCTCTGTCAGAGCAGCAGAGCAGCTTTCGGCACTAAAGGCTACAGATCATTTCTTCACAATCCAGAAACATGTCTGTTAACATTATAACATGTAGAAACATCTTGAGGTTCCAATAAACATTATCCGTTGGAAACAGTCAGATTACAGCAGCCTGATCATTCACCAGGCTACACAGCAGACTAGGCCTACCACTTTTTTGCGGTGCGCCTTTTGTCTGTAAACAGGAGATCATTACAGCCCTCAGCTTGATGAGATGAGCGTTTCATCATCATTCCCTTTACAAAATGACACAGTAGCCTAACATTTATCTCATATAGTCCCAATTACAGCTGTCATCACAGGACTCTACTGTTGGAATAATGTGCAGACT